>NC_048227.1:94214260-94407539 GCF_002007445.2 Ailuropoda melanoleuca | reverse complement strand
TGGCCTCGGCCACAGAATTAATACATATGGATGTATCCCAATTATCAGAAATGGAATTCAGAGCAACAATGGTCAAGATGATGAGTAAACTTGAAAAAAGCATCAGAGAAAGCGTTGCTGAGAATATAGAATCCCTAAGGGCAGAAATGAGAGCGAATCTGACAGAAATTAAAAACTCAGTGGGCCAAATACAGTCAAAACTAGAGGCTCTGACGGCCAGGGTCACCGAGGCAGAGGAACGCGTTAGCGAATTGGAGGATGGGTTAGTAGAAGAAAAAACGAAAATAGAAGCTGGTCTTAAAAAAATCCACGCCCACGAATGTAGATTACGGGAGATTACTGACTCTATGAAACGATCCAATGTCAGAATCATCGGCATCCCTGAAGGGGTGGAGAAAAACAGAGGTCTAGAAGAGATATTTGAACAAATTGTAGCTGAAAACTTCCCTAATCTAGCAAGGGAAACAAGCATTCGTGTCCAAGAGGCAGAGAGGACCCCATCCAAGCTCAACCAGGACAAACCTACGCCACGGCATGTCATAGTGCAATTCGCAAATATTAGATCCAAGGATACAGTATTGAAAGCGGCCAGGGCAAAGAAATTTCTCACGTACCAAGGCAAAGGTATCAGGATTACGTCAGACCTGTCTACAGAGACCTGGAATGAGAGAAAGGCTTGGGGGGGCATTTTTAAAGCTCTTTCAGAGAAAAACATGCAGCCAAGGATCCTTTATCCAGCAAAGCTGTCATTCAGAATTGATGGAGAAATAAAGACGTTCCAAAATCGCCAATCATTAACCAATTTCGTAACCACGAAACCAGCCCTACAGGAGATATTAAGGGGGGCTCTATAAAGGTAAAAAGGCCCCAAGAGTGATACAGAGCAGCAAGTCACAACCGATACAAAGACTTTAAAGAGAAATGGCATCATTAAAATCATATCTGTCAATAATCTCTATCAATCTAAATGGCTTAAACTCTCCCATAAAACGCCACAGGGTTGCAGATTGGATAAAAAGACATGACCCATCCATTTGCTGTCTACAAGAGACTCATTTTGAACCCAAAGATGCATTCAGACTTAGAGTAAGGGGATGGAGTACCATCTTCCACGCAAATGGACCTCAAAAGAAAGCTGGAGTAGCAATTCTCATATCAGATAGACTGGATTTTAAACTAGAGGCCATAGAGAGAGATACAGAAGGGCACTATATTATTCTTAAAGGAAGTATTCAACAAGTGGATATGACAATTATTAATATATATGCCCCCAACAGGGGAGCAGCAAGATACACAAGCCAACTCTTAACCAAAATAAAGAGACATATAGATAAGAACACAGTAATAGTAGGGGACCTCAACACCCCACTATCAGAAATAGACAGAACACCCTGGCAAAAACTAAGCAAAGAATCAAAGGCTTTGAATGCCATACTCGACGAGTTGGACCTCATAGATATATATAGAACACTACACCCCAGAACCAAAGAATACTCATTCTATTCAAATGCCCATGGAACATTCTCAAGAATAGATCATGCTCTGGGACACAAAACAGGTCTCAGCCAATACCAAAAGATTGAAATTATCCCCTGCATATTCTCAGACCACAACGCTCTGAAATTGGAACTCAACCACAAGGAAAAACCTGGAAGAAACTCAAACACTTGGAGGCTAAGAACCATCCTGCTCAAGAATGACTCGATAAACCAGGAAATCAAAAAACAAATTAAACAATTTATGGAGACCAACGAGAATGAATACACAACGGTCCAAAACCTATGGGATACTGCAAAGGCAGTCCTAAGGGGGAAATACATAGCCATCCAAGCCTCACTCAAAAGAATAGAAAAATCTAAAATGCAGTTTCTATATTCTCACCTCAAGAAACTGGAACAGCAACAGAGGGACAGGCCTAACCCACTGACAAGGAAGGAGTTGACCAAGATTAGAGCAGAAATCAATGAATTAGAGACCAGAACCACAGTAGAGCAGATCAACAGGACTAGAAGCTGGTTCTTTGAGAGAATCCATAAAATTGATAGACCACTGGCAAAACTTGTCCAAAAACAAAGAGAAAGGACTGAGATTATTAAAATTATGACTGAAAAGGGAGAGGTCACGACCAGCACCATTGAAATTGCAAGGATTATTAGAAACTTTTATCAACAGCTATATGCCAAAAAACTAAACAATCTGGAAGAGATGGAGGCCTTCCTGGAAACCTATAAACTACCAAGACTGAAACAGGAAGAAATAGATTTCTTAAATAGGCCAATTAACTATGAAGAAATTGAGTCAGTGATAAACAACCTTCCAAATAATAAAACTCCAGGCCCAGACGGTTTTCCTGGGGAATTCTACCAAACATTCAAAGAAGAAATAATACCTATTCTCCTAAAGCTATTTCAAAAAATAGAAACAGAAGGAAAGCTACCAAACTCATTCTATGAGGCTAATATTACCTTGATCCCCAAACCAGGCAAAGACCCCCTCAAAAAGGAGAATTACAGACCGATTTCTCTAATGAATATGGATGCCAAAATCCTCAACAAGATCCTTGCTAATAGAATCCAACAGTACATTAAAAGGATTATCCATCATGACCAAGTGGGATTCATACCTGGGATGCAAGCATGGTTCAACACTCGCAAATCAATCAATGTGATACATCATATCAACAAGAAAAGACTCAAGAACCATATGATCCTCTCAATTGATGCAGAAAAAGCATTTGACAAAATACAGCATCCTTTCCTGATTAAAACCCTTCAGAGTGTAGGAATAGAGGGTACATTTCTCAATCTCATAAAAGCCATCTATGAAAAGCCTACTGCAAGCATTATTCTCAATGGGGAAAAGCTGGAAGCCTTTCCCTTAAGATCAGGAACACGACAAGGATGCCCACTCTCGCCACTATTATTCAACATAGTACTAGAAGTCCTTGCAACAGCAATCAGAAGACAAAAAGGGATCAAAGGTATCCAAATCGGCAAAGAAGAAGTCAAACTGTCTCTCTTTGCAGATGACATGATACTCTATATGGAAAACCCAAAGGAATCCACTCCCAAACTATTAGAAGTTATAGAACAATTCAGTAAGGTGGCAGGATACAAAATCAATGCCCAGAAATCAGTTGCATTTCTATACACGAATAACGAGACTGAAGAAAGAGAAATTAGGGAATCCATCCCATTTACAATAACACCAAAAACCATGCGTTACCTTGGAATTAACTTAACCAGAGACGTAAAGGACCTATATGCTAGAAACTATAGATCACTTTTGAAAGATATTGAGGAAGACATAAAAAGATGGAAAAATATTCCATGCTCATGGATTGGAAGAATTAACATAGTTAAAATGTCCATACTACCCAGAGCAATCTACACTTTCAATGCTATCCCGATCAAAATACCGAGGACATTTTTCAAAGAACTGGAACAAATAGTCCTTAAATTTGTATGGAACCAGAAAAGGCCCCGAATCTCCAAGGAACTGTTGAAAAGGAAAAACAAAGCTGGGGGCATCACAATGCCGGATTTCGAGCTGTACTACAAAGCTGTGATCACAAAGACAGCATGGTACTGGCACAAAAACAGACACATCGACCAATGGAACAGAATAGAGAACCCAGAAATGGACCCTCGGCTCTTTGGGCAACTAATCTTTGATAAAGCAGGAAAAAACATCCGGTGGAAAAAAGACAGTCTCTTCAATAAATGGTGCTGGGAAAATTGGACAGCTACATGCAAAAGAATGAAACTTGACCACTCTCTCACACCATACACAAAAATAAACTCCAAATGGATGAAAGACCTCAATGTGAGACAGGAATCCATCAAAATTCTAGAGGAGAACATAGGCAACAACTTCTATGACATCGGCCAGAGCAACCTTTTTCACGACACATCTCCAAAGGCAAGAGAAATAAAAGATAAAATGAACTTATGGGACTTTATCAGGATAAAGAGCTTCTGCACAGCCAAGGAAACAGTCAAAAAAACTAAGAGACAGCCCACGGAATGGGAGAATATATTTGCAAAGGACACCACAGATAAAGGACTGGTATCCAAGATCTACAAAGAACTTCTCAAACTCAATACACGAGAAACAAATAAACAAATCATAAAATGGGCAGAAGATATGAACAGACACTTTTCCAATGAAGACATACAAATGGCTAACAGACACATGAAAAAATGTTCAAAATCATTAGCCATCAGGGAAATTCAAATCAAAACCACACTGAGATACCACCTTACGCCAGTTAGAATGGCAAAGATAGACAAGGCAAGAAACAACAATTGTTGGAGAGGATGTGGAGAAAGGGGATCCCTCCTACATTGTTGGTGGGAATGCAAGTTGGTACAGCCACTCTGGAAAACAGTGTGGAGGTCCCTTAAAAAGTTAAAAATTGAACTACCCTATGACCCAGCCATTGCACTACTGGGTGTTTACCCCAAAGATACAGACGTAGTAAAGAGAAGGGCCATATGCACCCCAATGTTCATAGCTGCATTGTCCACAATAGCCAAATCATGGAAGGAGCCGAGATGCCCTTCAACAGATGACTGGATTAAGAAGCTGTGGTCCATATATACAATGGAATATTACTCAGCTATCAGAAAGAACGAATTCTCAACATTTGCTGCAACATGGACGGCACTGGAGGAGATAATGCTAAGTGAAATAAGTCAAGCAGAGAAAGACAATTATCATATGATTTCTCTCATCTATGGAACATAAGAACTAGGATGATCGGTAGGGGAAGAAAGGGATAAAGAAAAGGGGGGTAATCAGAAGGGGGAATGAAACATGAGAGACTATGGACTATGAGAAACAAACTGAAGACTTCAGAGGGGAGGGGGTGGGGGAATGGGATAGACTGGTGATGGGTAGTAAGGAGGGCACGTATTGCATGGTGCACTGGGTGTTATACGCAACTAATGAAGGATCAAACTTTACATCAGAATCTGGGGATGTACTGTATGGTGATTAACATAATATAATAAAAAAAAATACTTGCTCCCAAGGAGTTCACAGTGTAGTGCGGGAAGGCAGACCAACTAAATGGTTATCAAAAATACCACATGGCAAGTGCTAGAAACGAGGTAATGAGGGTACTAAGGAGCTGTGAGGAAGGGGTACTTGGCTGTGAAGAGCTTCAGAGGGAGGTGAGCTATCGATCATGGCTTCACGGAGAGCAGCAGCCATGTGCAGCTCTGGTCACCCCACCTAGGGGAGTCGAAAAAGAGAGGGTGAAGGAACTGAAGATGGGGACTGGTAAGCCCGTAGGTCAACACAAGTAACAGTAGCCAGGATGCTTCCTAATCCCCATAAGTTCCTTCTCCTTGAGCTGTACCATCTTGGCTCACATTCAGGTTCTGAACCAACCCGCTTCTCACCACCTCCTCTGCGAGCATCCTCTGTACCACTGCGATAGCGCCCCAATTGTTCTACCTGTTTCCAGAACTTTCCACTGCAGTCATTTCTCTGCACAGCAGCCAGAGTGATAATTGGGCATTAATCATATGTCACTTCCCCACTTTAAACCTTCCAGTGGCTTTGCATTGCATTTTTAAGCCACGGTAAAGACCTCCGATAATATTAAGATCTACACAATCCAGGTCCTGCCTACTCTCCAGTTTCATCTCCCCATTACTGCTGCTCTCCTATCTCACGCACACAGCCTGCCTTTCTTTTCCTAGAACTCACCAAGCTTATTTCTCTTAGGTCCTCCTCACTCCCCCCCGCCCTGCCTAGAATGTCCTTCCCGCAGATCTTCTCAGGGTCACTTATTTAAGTCTTGGCTCAATGTAACCAGCTCAGACAGGCCCTTCGGGCCACCAGGCAAACAGAACATCCCACCCCCATCCCATTTTTCCTATCTTCTTTTCTTTAGAGCTTTCTCTTCACTCCAGATTTGGTCTGTTTTGTTCAACGTATCCCCCAAATTTAGGAAATTATCTTTGTTGAATAAATGAATTCTCATTGGAATGTTCAAGTATAATGAGTATCATGTCTCTACTACAGTAAAACAAACCAAAAAAAATGTGTTCTTTTTCCCTCTGCCTTAGCATTGACTTTTGCTTTGGTTACTCATGTTGGTTTATTGTTCCAACGTCTAGTAGCAGGGAATAAAACTGAAGAGTGATACCCAGTGAACATAGTGAAAGAGCCACTATTTAGCAAGGGCTTATTATTTACTAGGTAGTGTACATACATTGCACGTTTAAATCCCATAACACCTTCGTTATATGGCTTTATTCACATTATTGAAGGCATTTTCAAATAACTTCTAAATGACATACGTAGAGTGCCCACTTCCAGGCTATTCCCCCATCTCAACTCTGAGGATTTAAACCTTAGAAAAGCAAGTTAATCTTTTCCATGAACACCATTTCCCCCATAATTGATGCCACAGAAAGAGTGTTTGAACTAGTATTACAATAAGGAAGCAAAGAGAGCAAGAAAAGTATGACATTCGATTGCCATTTCTATTGTGCATTTTAAAGTATCAAATAAGAATTTTCTCATTGGTATACGGTACACAGTTTCTGAACATTTGCAAAATATGTTCATTGCATATATTAGTAATCCAAAGCCAAAGGGATTTTTAGGCTAGCTGTTGCTAGCTATTATGTCTTTAGCTCACACAGACCCGTGTTCTTTTCATTCATATAAGAAGGTCAAAACAAATACCTGTTGACTTCTTATTTGGAAATTTCTTAAACTGTAGTATTAGGTTAGATGGTATTGCATCTTAACATGGCAGACCATAATAGACCATAAAGTGAAATAAATCTCTTTTTGCTCCTCGGGGGCATTCTGGATTTTGAAAGGCATTGCTGTTGTGGGGCTCATGACAAATTAACTTTTAGAACTTCATGATATTTGCTTTCAGATCAGGGTAACTTCTAAAAAGAAAGAAATAACAACAAAAAAAGAGTGCTTTATAATGATGACACTTTCTGGAAGTCATTTGGATTGGAAGTAGCTAGAGGTAATGTCTTGTTGTGACAGGGTACACCAGGGGCCACAGGGTTCCATGTCCACAAAAACATTATTTTCACATTACTTTCCTTACCATTTTAGCTTCAAGATCAGATATCATTAAATATTGTGATTAAATGGCATTCCTTAGAGCTTAACCCAAACAACAGTTAAAGGAGAGAGGGGAAAATAAGCATTTATCTCATATACACAGTGAAGAATAGTGGAAAAAAGCCAAGACCACCAAGATTTTGCTCCATAACTATATTCCGAAAGCTTCCAAATATTTCCCAAAGCACTTTCCTAGACATGGCCAATCCCAGGCAACCCATCCACATGCCCATTTCCCATCTGTCTCCTGCCCACTTCAACACCCTTAGAGCCTCCCCCTAATTATTCCCCCATGAATCTCTAAAAAGTCTGATCTATGATGGGAAAGGCATACGGTAAGATAAGGTTTTTCTTTTTAAAAAATTAACTTCTAAAGTCTATGTCTCTGTTATGCTCTGCTGTCCCCCACTAGGTAATCGTATATTCCTGAGTCTGACTCTTGGGCTCCGTAATTCACATGTTTAGCTGATTCATGTTTTAAGAAGTGTGAGACACCTGACTATTTAGACCGTAAGCTGTTTCAGACCAGCTACCGTATCCTCCTTTGAGGCAGCGATCATATTTTAGCACAACACAGATGCTTAAACTAATAACAGGTTTACATGGTTTAAAGGGAACACACACAGGATCGTATATTTACGCTGCAGATTACAGTTTTCCCTCTCTGCCAGCACGTCAGAGAAGCTCAGATGTTAGTGTTTGAGGACGATGTGTAATCACACAGCCCCGGGAAGCTGAACTCTGTGACGGCCTCAGTTCAGCGCCCCCACCCCTTCCTCGTGGCCTCACATCTCCCCCCTTTCCCCCTCCACCCCAGCCAGCTTTCTAGTCCCAGGTTGCAGCAGCCTTAAATCATTCTAAGATTCACTGTGGTTAATGTGCATCCCTGGAATGCCTACGGATGACCTTTCCTTTGCATCTACTTGTTTGCGAAGACTCATATTTCAGCTAGAGTTGGTGTCAATTCTGAAGAACTCCTAAAACATGAGGGCTTCTGTCCCAGGAGAAGCTGGTGGGAGGAAGAGGGTGGCTCTGGAAGAGAAAAAGGTCTGCACTTTGTTTCCTCCTTGGTCAAGCACTGACCACCCCTCCCAGTCAGACGGAACATGGAAGGGGACTTTGCTGGGGCTTCAGCCAACCATTGGGAGAGGGTAGGGCCCAAAGGAACAGACCCCAGGAAGGTACTATGTGCAGGGGAACAGCCTGCTGCTGAGTGCTACGGATTTGGGTGACATGAAGAAACTCATACCAAAACAGCATGAAAGCACACTTTTACGACAGCTAGAAACAGCCAAGTGTTGTCAAAGCTCCCATCGAGTCACCCATTCAGAAACCAAGGAGTTAAAAGAATCTTGGACAGACGGGGAGAGCTGGATAAGAAGAGACAGGAAGGGTCCATACTGGGTGCAGAAAAAGACCTTGATGAGCGAGGATTCAGAGTTCAGATGGTGGTCAGAAAGCAAAGACTTAAGCCGTATTTTACTCTCTGAACAGGGAGGTGGGGTGGGGAAATATGGGAAGAGAACAGAACATTCCTTGGAGTGTGAAAACCTGGAGACTGGCCAGAGAGGAAAAGGGGGCTGATTCTAAATGGAGCCCCTTGCACTTCATTATCAGAAAGGACCTAGTTGGTCAGAGCAATGATCAACCCCTTGGGAGACNGGGGGCTGATTCTAAATGGAGCCCCTTGCACTTCATTATCAGAAAGGACCTAGTTGGTCAGAGCAATGATCAGCCCCTTGGGAGACAGAGGNGGGAGACAGAGAAGTATTTATGTTAAATTAACTCTAGAAAACAGAAGGACATAAGCTCCAGCTAATGCCTTCATTGCCCCTAGAAAGGCATTTATGTGCATTAAAGATTCACACAGCCCCAGACAGCTGCCAAAAGGAATTATCCAGATGCAGAAGCTGCTCGACTTCACTCCTACCCAAGGTATGTGTAGGTCAATTCCACAGACAGGATTCTCTAATATGCTTTGTTCACTTAAATGACCGAAGTGAAAGTTCTAAACTATTTTAAAAACGACATCACATCACAAATGTCTTACATGTCTCACAAGGTCTTAATTTACTATTTTCTTAATTTATCTTTGGCAGATCCGAGTCAACCTTTCCGAGCTATGAAACAGAAGAGAGGAACTCAGTTAGAATGTAAACCACTGGAGGGGTGCCTGCGTGGCTCAGTTGTTAAGCGTCTGCCTTCGGCTCAGGGCGTGATCCCGGAGTCCTGGGATCGAGCCCTGCATCGGACTCCTCCACTGGGAGCCTGCTTCTTCCTCTCCCACTCCCCCTGCTTGTGTACCCTCTCTTCCTGACTGTCTTTCTCTCTCTCTGTCAAATAAATAAATGAAATCTTTAAAAAATAAAATAAAAGATACATATTTAAAAAAAAAAAGAATGTAAACCACTGGAGCCCAATCTCATATGCAATCACAGAGTATCACTAATGTATTCAATGGATATTTACTTAGCAACAAGTATCAATAAATTCCATTGATGTTAAGACATACATTTTTCACAACTTACAGATGTATCTTAGAGGAGAGAGTGTCAATGTTATTGACACCATTTCCTCTTAGTGGGACCTTAAAAGATGGTGTATTTCAAAAGTATTTTAGATTTGATGAGACAGGAACTCAATTATCATTCAAGTCACAGTTCACACATTGCCTTCTCTGAGCAGCTTCCTGGAGCACCGGTCTAAGGTGGCCCACCCATCACCCTGATTCTTCCCCCTTGGTCATCCCATCTTCATGGATACTACATCTCTTGTGTTCACCGCTATGCCCAGAACCAGATCAAGCATCATTCTTGACATGGTAAGTTCTGAATAACTGGCTTTGGAATGAAGGAAAGTTACCATTTATTGAGCAATTACTATATGTCAGACCCTGAATTAAACGCTTTTCAGAGGCAAATGTCATTTAATCCTAGCAATTTCGAGGTCATTCTTATTATCTACTTTAAAGATGGGACAGCAGATAGCAATTTAGGTGGAAAAGCCAGGACTAGACCTCAGCACATCCTGACTTCAAAAACTAGACCCATAAGGACTATGCTATTCTGTGTAACACATACAAAGTCTGGAAACAGTTCTGTGCTTGTCCAAAGCTATATGGGAAGATCCCTGAAGCTACAGAAAAAAATAAAACTTCCCCTACCCTTGAAAAGTAGTATTTGTCTACTGGGGATCACCACATTCCTCTGACCTTCCAAGTGCTTCATGTGTAAGGTCCTGTGTTAATAAGAAGTACATGTGTCTACATTTCTGCCTGATAAGATGAGAAGAGTCTCCATGGGAGTGATGGATATTTAAACTTTGCACGGAAGGATTCCACCACTGATGAGGGACAGCATAGCCCACTTAGGGCTCTGTGAGTTACCCGCACTGATAGGGACATAGAGTATACCTGGCAGGTGCTAGAAGAAAAGTAGGTACAAGGGCCTTGGGTGCCATGCTGGGAGGTTTGAACTTCACTTCATATGATCAATACTCTTCGTTAATAACCCATTTTAATGTGGGCTTTACTCCATCTCAGCCGAGCTTCTCTCCCATTCAACATTCAACTCAAGGAAAAATATTGAAATTTGGTATGGCCATTCCCATGTCAATTGATGGCTATGTCGAACAGGCTTCTAAGCCTAGTGTAAAGAGAAAATAGAGAATGCCTGGAAAAAGGAATGGCAAAGGAGATTTGATTTTAAGTCCATTTCTATTGAGCCATCTTAGATAGAACCTATGACATTTGTTATTTTGGGTTTCTGAAAAAAAAAATGAAGGAGACTACAAACAGCCTATTTCATTTAGGACAGAAGTGACAAACCATGGCTACACGTCAGGGCTAGCCTGCATCCTGTCTTACGTGGCAGTCGAGGAAAGATCGGTTTTTATATTTTAGAAGGACTGTAAACAAACAGCACTCCCCTCCCCCCCAAAAGAATATATGGCAGAGGCATACAGGCACCAGAAAATACTATCTGGCTCCTTATGGGAAAAGGTTTACCATCTAGAACTTCTTATCGTCCTCCTCCATCTCTATCTGACACAGGTCATTTGAGTTAGTGTCTAATGTGACCAGACATGTCGAGAACTAGATCTATTTACCATCTCAAAAATGAAAGCCAATTCAGTGGTATGATAATTTATTGCTTTAGGAATTCCTCTTATGAGAATTCTAAATTTTTAGCCAATTGTTAGATTCACACCTATCTCAACTTTGCCTTTGATATTTTGAAAAGATGTCCTCCTTCCACTTAAGGGCTTGCTAGCTTTTGGCTGACTGCTGGAACAGTTTAACCTTCCCCATGCCCCGCTGCAGCCTGGTTATGAAAGCTTACCAAAACAACTTTCTTAATTAAAGACCCGTGAAAACCTGGCCTCTCCTCCCATTGGGTTAGTACCTCAAGCGGGTGTAGCTGGAATCTTATTCAAAACTTAGCCTCGCGTGCTTCAAGTCGATTTTTTCTCTAGGACTGCATGGGACGGGGGAAGGAACAAGAATGTTATGGGTTTTTGGATCCACGAATGTAACATACTTCAGCTTTCCATCAATCAGTAATTCAATATTTACCAAAAGAAGATGTTTAGGCTTGGAAATTTTTACTTGGCTTCTATCTCATCAGAAAAACATTTTTTTGGGTAACCTTGTGTATACAGATTGAAAAGATAGCAAAGCATGACTCAAACCCAAAAACTATTCCAGATATACAGTCAACTCCTGATCACTGGGAGAGGAATCACCCAGGCATACTGGAAGTTCTGCAGCATGTAGGGACCCTGTGGCCCAGTTATCCCACGAACAAACCTGGGCCCCCTCACTCGGAGGATTAGCCTACGCTTCTATCATCTCTGCAAACCATCTGTTGCTCCCCGTCAGCGTGAGCAATATAAAGCTGAACGTGTAGTTGTCTCTTAATGACTTGAAAGCTGGCTCTAGAGTCATAAGTTCTACTTGGCACAGACACCCACGGCCCTGACTGCCCAAATGGTTTGGGGTCAGCTTTTCATTTTATTAAGCAAGATTGATGCAGGCGATGATGAAACATTAGTAGTTGAGATGGCTGCCACCTACAAGTACTTGGCTGCTTACAGCCTTGTCTAGAAAATGGTTCCATTTCCATCCCTGCTGAATACATGACCATTTTGCTTTAGGAACCATGTTTTTCCTAAGACAAAAGAGACAAGTGACTTTTTTTTCCTGAAAGAATGAACCATTACATTTAATAAAAAATATGTGCCTATGCCACCATCATTTCTAGGTGGTACGGTCTGGGGTAAAGACAAGTGAACCTGGGTTAAATCACAGTTCTGCCAGTAGAGAGCTATGTAACCTCCAGCAAAAACACTCACTCTTGGGACTTGGTTTATCAACAACAATTACCTTTAAAGCATACAATGGGGCAAACACTTACAATGGAGTGTCTCATTAATAATCATCAATGCTCAGCATGACTCCAAGGGAAGAGTCATTATTTCCTAAATTTACAGAGGAAGAAAGGAGTAAAGGTGAGATAATCCAGAGAGAGTGACCACCTTTAATTGTTACATTTTCCTGATTATAAAATAATCTACGTCTAAATAATTTCCTTAGAGGGGTCAAGGTCTCAGTGCTAATGAGCGGCAGAGAGGCAGATTTCATTCACATGTCAGTTAATTCCAGAACACTTGGTTCTTCATCACTCACGCTTTCCCAAATCTTTAAGATGTAGGGGCTGACCTAGATCATCCAAGATTCATTCTAGCTTTAATAGCCCATGCATCTAAACATCCCTGCAGGAGAATTACAAGATGATAATTGTTTGAAAGACCAACCACTAGCAATGAAAACAGGAGGGAGAAGCCTGCAAAAAGTGGATTGCAGCCAATAAGAATCAGAACATAGGGGTGCCTAGGTGGCTCAGTTGGTTAAATGTCTGACTTTGGCTCAGGTCATGATCCCAGGGTACTGGGATCGAGCCCCAAGTTGGGCTCTCTGCTCAGCGGGGAGACTGATTTTCCTTCTCCCTCTGCCTGCTTGTGCTCTGTCAAATAAATAAGATCTTAAAAAAATAAAAAGAAAGAAAAAGAATCAGAGCATAGATCCAGGAATCACTTTTAGTTGACTAAGAGCTCAAAAGATTCAGTGCCCCTCAAGCATTCCCCATATGCATATGTCAGACTACAAACCATTAAATCTTAATTAAATCACTCAAAAATCATATCTTCAAAGGAGAACAAAATAGTATGAGTTATTCTTGATTTTGAAAAATCACATTGCTGCTTTCTATTGATTTGTTTAAAAGTGATTGCTTAACCTCTCTGAAGCACAGACCGAGTCCCCCACGGAAATATTTAAGCTTGTATCTGGTAGCATCACCCATATTCAAGTCACCGAAAGAATTCGTGCCCATGGTGAAGAGGGAGATGAGCAGGGAAAACGGATCGAGGAAAGCATGATGAGGTCATGGATGGGACTGCCATCCGTATTTTCTCACTTTGCCCCTCAACAGGGAGCTTCGGAGCGCAGACGCAGGACGGAAAGGGAAGGTCAGGCAGTGACGGCTATGGATGAGGGACTGAGGAAGAGGTCAGCGAGATGGGACAACTCTGGGGACAACACTTCTTCAGGTGGTTTGGTGGACTGACAGGGGCCTCAAATAGGACAAAAAGGAAAGTGAAGAATTAGGAATTCAGACTCAGAGACAGTAAAGGGTCATATGTCAAACCATCACTTTTCTATGTAAGTCTTGAATATTGTGGCCCAAATAAATATCACGGGGGGTGCGGGCGCGCAGGGAGAGCGAGCATGAAGCTTTAGAAACTACCTAGTTCTTGTACATCACTTTGTACTCCGGGAAGCCTGCTCAGGGCTCAAGTCAGAACGGAGTTTTCTTATTCCTGGACACGACCGGCTTGGAAATGTTTTAATAGCGTCTAATCAAAGTCCAAAGCCTATAAATTCTTTAAAAGTCAGCCAACTACAGAAACTGAGAAGCCCGAAGAAGCCGATTTTAACACTTGATAGCTATTTTCATAGCATTACACGACCTATCTAGGCCTGGAATTCTGTGAGATGACAACTTTGACCTACAGTCAACATTCTGGACTCCTCCTGGTTCAAATACGAAACGCGAGGTAGTTCGGGATCCACCCTGTCGGAAAACCCCCACACCAGCTCCCCCCTGCGCTCCACATAGATGCCGGCTGGAAAAAGCCTTTCCGCGGGACTCCCGCTCAAGGATTTCAGAACTCTGTGCAGCAGCCCGGGCCACCTGAGCTGGTACAAACAGAGCGTTAAGGACCCGCACTTAACACAAT
Organism: Ailuropoda melanoleuca; assembly: GCF_002007445.2. NCBI lineage: Eukaryota > Metazoa > Chordata > Mammalia > Carnivora > Ursidae > Ailuropoda > Ailuropoda melanoleuca. The sequence goes on along the minus strand of NC_048227.1, from coordinate 94,393,133 downwards.
CCCGGCTCTGCGAACAAGACTCCACGGCGCGCTTAGGAAAGTCATCCACCTCATTGTTTCCAAGGAACCGAAAGAAACGGAACAGCTTAACTTCTCCCAGTTAGAACGTCCTTAGGCTTCTGGTTTAGGAACCAGACTCTTAACAGAGGACACAAAGAGGGGCTGGGCTTCGGGCATCACCCGCAGACCCCAGCTGTCCTCCGAGGCCAGGAGGTCGGCAAAGTCCCAGCGGACCAGGTGCTACCATTTACCCCCATGACGGAGGAACCACTTCAACCCCCGCCCCCCCCACCCCCCAGACAACATTATCTGCAGAGCCGGGACACGGAGGCTAGCTCCTACAAAGACAGGGGTCCCCCAAGCCAAACGCAGCGCCCTAGCCTCCGACTGCCGCCGCGGTTCGCCGGTCCTGGGAGGCCAGGCGCCGGCACCAGTGTTGGGAAGGTGACCTCGGGTGTCTGGCAGTCGCGTCCCGTTTTTCGGACGATCCTGTTTGAATTGTGGGGTTGGGTTTTGTAGCTCGCAGAAACCCCTTCTCGGAGCGGGCGGAGGGGAGGGAGAGCAGGGCCGGCAGGAAGAGGCTGCGCCGGGGCTGGGGCCGGGACTCCAGGACCTGGAGCCGCGGGCCCGGGCGGCGGTGGGTCGCCCCCTCCAGGCGGCTGCGGGCAGCGGCGGGCCCCGGTCCCGGAGGGGGGGGCGCGCTCCGGGAAACACCGTCTGCCCCCACCCCGGAGGGAGCGCGCAGGGGAGAGGGGCCCGGGCTCCACGCTCCGCCCGCCGCCACCTGCGGATTGGGGTGCCGGACCGGGGTCCTTTGGTCCCCTCCCCGTTCCCCGAGGCTCCCGGCGACCGGTCCCATCCCTGGAAAAGGACCCCGGGTGTCGGGGCGAACCCGGCGCTTACCCGGAGAGGGGCGGCTCCTGCGCGGGGGCTGCGCTCGCAGGTCTGCGGGGAAGGTGCGGCTTGCGCTGCGCGGGCTCCGGCTCCGGCTCCCGCGCCCGCCGAGCGCCCTGCGCCGCCGCTCGGGCTCGCTTCCTCTTCTTCGGCTCGGCCCCGCCGCTCCGCCGCACTCCCCGGCTCGGCCGCGCCCGGGCCCGCCCCTCCCAGCGCCGAGATGCCGGCTCCGCCGCGGAGAGCAGCGGATCTTCGGTCCCTCCTCCCCGCGGCCCCCGGGCGAGCAAGGTGGGGAGGAGGAGGGGGAGAGCCGAAGAACGAGATTAAGCACTTGGACTTGTCACTGGAGCGTTGCCAAACAGCGCAGTCAAATTACAACCCCTGGGGGAATTTTTTTTTTTAATCCCAGCTACCGTTTTCGCAGACACATCATTTTTCCTCATTTTCCGGGATCCTCGGGTCTAGCTTTCTCTTGGACGTGATAATTTCCCATACCATTTCCTTAAAACAATACCAAAAATCATTTTTTAGTCCGCATTCTAGTATTGTACAGAAGTTTTGGGGTAATACTATGTAAAAAGACGGGGAAGCTCAGGTTTTCAGGCATCATTACCCTAATCACCTAAGTTAATGTACCAAATAACCTTTGCTTAGAGAAAGTAAAAGTGAAAAGGAGCGAAGAAGACTAACCTTTGTAATGGCCTGATAAATGTTTAAAGGCGCCAGCTCCGTAGTAAAATTATGATCGTCAAAGGCATACAAAGTGATTTCTTAACACTTATCCCGTCAAAAGTAGACCTATCCTGTTAGCCTATTGACTCCATTAGGTTTTGTAATTTGCAGGAATGCATTCTCACATTACTTGTTTACAGACCTTCAGCTTTACCAGTTATTAGCTATGTGACCTTGAGCAAATCAGTTAACCTCTCTGTGCCTCAGTTCCCTCATCTGTAAAATGGGGAGAGTAATGGTAGTGTCTACCCTAGAGCTGCTATGTGTGATTTAAACAACGTAACGCACAGGAAAGGCTTAAGAGTCTAAGCCTGGATAATAAAGCCGAGATACATATTAGCTATTGTTGTTGATTTTCTGCTTTGGTCTGCTTTTATGCATGTACATGATTGTGGAGATTGTCATAAAGATTTGAAACAAAATAAGGTTTTGTGCAGTAAGGCTACCTAGTGTCACAGTTCTCTCCCTACAAGGCCCAGTTTATGTTCAGTTTTACAATTTGTCTCCGCGACTGACTTGTATTACCTAAAGCAATGAGGCTGGGTTACGGTTGGACTACGCTACCACGGAAGATTTGCAATGGGACTCAAACAGATCTTTGCCATCTTCAAAGCATCGTTTCAGAAAGTCCTGCAATAACCTTGTGAGGTCGACAGGACAGGTGCTAGCTTCTTTCCCCAGACAGGACATGGAGGCTCGGGAGGCTTAATCAGGACCCTTTCCAGTACGTGGAGCTCACACGAAACCGTGCGTATCCCCTCATCTCTCTCAGTTGTTATAACAGAAGTGAGCAGGAATACCTCACACGTGTACAACACATTTGTGAACTGGTACCACACTGATGGTCTTTATCACTCCTGTGAGGTCTGTGCTGGTCTCACTTGATACTGAAGGGGCCTCAGGCTCAAAGAAGCTAATGGATATGTGTGTGTGAGTGTGTGTGTGTGTCTGTTGGATAGGGTGTTGGGGACAACTTGGAAAAGAAGGGATGGGAACTAGGGTTTCCCGATTCCTGGAAAATGCTCTCTCTGTTGCTCTGCTCCCTGCCCCCACATACTCACACATTTCTCTGCACAGATGACTTACAGAACCAGTGTGATCTGACCACCAGCCGCAGACTCTGTCACTTACTAGCTGCTCACCCTTAGGCAGATAAGAGTTGTGAACTTTGGTTCTTTATCTATGGAATGGCTATGATTCCCTTCACCTCAGTTTATTAATGAGGTGAGAGGTGGGGGGTAGGAAGTAGAAACAGGTGCATGAAATCTCTTCTGTTGATACTGAGTGCCAAGTACAGCACGAGACACCTAATCTGCATTGTCATTCCTGATTCCCCAAACGAATGCACTCCGCCTCTCAGATGACGAAAGAGCGGTCTTGAAATCACCTGGTCTATCACACTGTATATCTAGTTTATCTGTGTGTGTCCAGCACTTGGCTCCACTCCTAACACAATAGATATAACAAGTTCCATGGGTGGGTAGATGGATGGATGGATGAAAGGAAGGGCAATGCAAGAGTTGTGAACATGCTGTTATGTAGCCTTCCATGTTAGTAATATTACTCTCCCCTTTAAGGAAAAGGATCCAATGGAATGACTTACTAATGGCACATCTAATATCAGGAAAATTCTTTGGGTGAGAGGTTTTCTTATTATTAATTCCAGTATCAGTCAAGGTCAAAATAGGTAAAAAGAAACCACTTGAAGTACTTACAAAAGAGAGATTTTATGCAAGGACTTGACTCCACAAGTGATGGAAGAACCAAGAATCCAAAAGGAGAGATGATGAGGCAGTCCAGAAATTATCAACAGCAGAAAGCCACGCCTCACTCCCCCAGGTTGGAGAGGCAGGGAGGGGGTTGTTACAGATGCAAGCTGTCTTTGAGAGCCGGAGAAACAGCCACTCCCTTAGACGCTTGCAGAGAGGGGGAGAAACACCCTGGTTTTTCCCTTCCTTTGCCCCATAACCCAACATGGATTGAACCCAGCTGACAAGGGAGCCCAGAACACTCAGCCTGTAGGGGTGCCCCATTGCCACCCCTGTAATCCTGTGATACTGAGCAGAGAAAGGGCCAGGAGGATCTGAGGACAGCCAGCCTAGGCCTAGCATATCCCCCAAAGCCTACCTCTCCCTTCCCAAATAAGACTGGGTCTACCAGTTATACTTCTGCAGAAGAAATGCTTTTACTTTTTGAGATTACTGAGTGTCCCCCATAGCATCTCACTCATTCCTCATGCAGATCTGATGAGATAGATACTATAATCCCGAAATTACATAAGGTTACAGAGATTCAGGAAGTTTCAGTGATTTGGTCAAGGCCACACAGCCATTCATGGCAGAGCCTGTTCAGCTCTCCTGCGTGTCCCACTAACTCAGCTGTTTCTAATGAAAAGCAGTGCACTCATCCATAGTCTCGTACGGAATCACATTTCAGGGTCACCAGTCCACGCACATATGGGAGTTAATGTTTGCAAAGCTTACAGAGTTAAAAGGCTGGATCACGCCTTTGCTTTTATTTTACGACTTATGGTGATAACTTTTACGATGCTGATGATGGTTGTGCTGAATTTATGATCCCACAAGATCAGAAACATCGTGTCCATTGGATTATCGAAGTACCTCAGGAAAAACATGGGTATCATTTATTCATTCTTTTTTGTTTTTTTTTGAAAAGTGATTTCAATTTAAATTTGATTTTGTGAGGCTTTCAGGAAATGGTCTAGAATATTCTGGTCACGTTAGAGAGATCAGGGTAAGCGAAGGGTCTTATGGTATAGAGTCTCATGTAGGAAAGACAGAAAACCAAGAGTGTAAGTTCATGGTAGGGAGACACGCACCTTCAAATTCTCTCCAGGCAGGAGCGGAGATCAGCGCCTGTGTTGGTGCTGGTGATGCTTAATTTGATCCTTCTCAAGCTTTAAATTAGCTAGAAGATTTAAAAATTAAGAAACTCTGCTGATCTCAAAAGAGTGAAAGATAAAATAAGAAATGTCCATGATTATTAGAAGCTTGCCGAGTTGGGTCTAAAAGTACGTAGAGGATTTTGAGGCCATTCGGCAATCCTGACACTTTATAATATCTCCATGGCTGGCCTGCAGCACAGTCTCTAAAACTCCCCTCAAGACCTGGTGTCCAGAAGGCAAGTGCGAATTCATTTTCTATCAAAGGATAATATAGTGAAGGATTATCCTGCCCATTACTGAACTAGTCTATTGAGTGAACCAGATCTTCTTAAAAAGCATAATTTCCCGCTGGGAAAGAAGGCCCCAGGGGAAGAAGAGGACCCCAGCTACCAGTCAGGGTAGAAGAGAGCAAAGGGGCACCGACAAATGCCAAAAAGGACAACAGAAATGTGTCCGGAGGACAGAAGCCTGTGAGCAGAGTGTAAATTGCTCATGGTCAACGTCATAATTTTATCTATTTCTCTAATTGCCTAAATTTCCTCAATTTTGACCAATATAACAAAGTAAGACATACGTGTACATGCTTTATAAATACTGATATTTGCAGGAAAAAACTCCCCCCAAACTTGAACGTTTTTGTGTGTCTTGGTTCAATGAAATCCCGTATTATTTTAGGCACATGGCCTGAGCACCTTTGTGGTAGAGAACACTCTTCCTTGTGTTATATGGAATAAAGAAACACTGAACACTGTACGCCTCTGCTACAAAATTAGCTGTATTTTCAAGTTTATAACAGTATGGGTATGGAAGCTTTTAAAATTTAATGTATTTTTTGAGCTTTTTTCTCTATGTCGGATGTGTTTGAGGGAAGAGCTGCTTACAACTTTCTCAAAAACATGATGTTTAGAAGTTCTCCGCAAGAGTACTACCACAGCCCTTGGAATCTTCTAGAAATGTGTGTCTTGGGGTTAGTGTTTTCGGTTGTCACTATGGGAGCTGGGGTCTACTGGTGGGAGGGTGCCAGGGTCGATAAACTTTCTGCAAGGCTAGGACAGTCCTGCACCGTGAAGGGTGGTCCATTCTAGATACCAACAGCGACTCCTGAGGCGCTCACTGTTGAGGAGTCCCTGTAGATTGGGCATCACAAATTTAAATGCCTCCAGGGGCCAGGCCAGTAAAAAAAAATTTGTTCAGCAACTCAGAATTGTTAAGATGTAGTGCACACTCCAGACATATCATTCAAATTTTCTTAAACACTGTTTTGGCCAAACATACACTCCCTAAATCCAGGAGCTTCTCGAGGACCTCCGTTTTGCTCCTTCCCTTTCATTTCCATTGCTTTGGATAACTTTTCAGACAAAAATGAAAGAAAAGTTCTTTCTTCCCTTTTCTGTGTCTCCTCCTGCATCTTTTTAAAAGACATATAATCAACTGCATGGGGAAAGATTGATAGAAAATGCTTTTCTCCTCTAAGAATTCAATGCCATGGATGCTATAATTGAAATGATAAAATGGGGGGAAATCAGACTATTTGTAACCACGAAAAATTAATTAAAAATTTAAATAATTAACTGATGACAGAGGCTTCTAGTGTGTTCTAAGATGCTCTGCATTTTATTTAATCTTCAAATTTAAGTGTATTTTCTCCATTTTATAAGTGAGGACACCAAGGCTGAGAGAGCTCAGGTGATGTGGTCAAGGTTTTATAAATAGTAAGATGCAGCAGAGAATGTGGAACCAGGTCTGTGATCCCAAACCAGCATGAAGAGCCATGTACCACTGAGATGAGCTTCTCCGTGCATCAGCCATCTTTGTCTCTCCATTTTGGTCACCTTCTACAAGTTCACGACCAGTGGCCATGACTTCTATGGCTTCTACAGAGAAGTTCATGGGCTAGTGCACACACATGCCCTGATAAGGTGTACTGTAAATATTTGCAATTCAAAATCTTTTCCCCCCAATTTGAAATCCAACAACTCTGCAAATGGGAAGTTTTTCTGAAATCATTTGTACCAAAGCCTGCCCTGCCCTGAACTCATTATGCAATAAAGCCTCACCTTCAGTGATTGGAGACTATTTGTAGTTTTTGCTTGAATTCCATTGGGTATGCATTTTCATTTAGCTGCAGAAATATGAGGGTGATGGTTTTCGGGGTGCCATCCCAGACTCCTACAAGACTACTCCATAATATATGGCATATGCACTGTACGGTCTTTCAAAAAGTCCCCATCAAAAAACCCCTAAAATCTTGAATTAGAGATTATGAATCTGGAGCTTCAAAAAACCCACATTATATTGAATAGATACTCTTAAAACTCTGTTTCCTGAATGGTGAGAAGCAGGGACATGCTGGAGTTGGTTTGTACTAGTTTGCAAGAGCTGGTTGTTAACATTTCCAGAATTTTGTAAGCCACTGGATGTCAAGTTGGTAGCCTGAAATCAGCCGTAGTAGGAATATTTACACTTCAGAAAGTGGCAAATGCTACAGATCAGACTTCCCTCCTCTGCCTTGCGCAAAGCTCCTGTCCTGCCCTCAAGCTCATTGTTAAGCATTGACGAGCACACCACTGAAGTAGGGATGAGATAAGAGGGGGGAAAATGACACGCTGTGAGCTCTTCCCAGTCTGCCCTCCCTGCAAGTTGGAAGGTGTTAAGGGACGGTCCATGATGAAGAGAAAATGCTGTGTTGGTTTCGTGGGAGCAAAACACTGTTCATAGACTATCTTAAGCTTTTTGTCTTGGGGATAATTTCAACAGGGCTGAACAAGGCTGTTAGTGCATTGATTGAGACTTAGCAGGAAACAAGGGCTTAGAGGCTTGGGTAACATGGCCAAGGCTTCATAACAAGTAAGATGCAGCAGGAACTTGGAGATACAAGGGAATAAGGAGTTACGTATTTGAGGTGCATTTTATTGGTACATCAATAAAAGGAGATCCTGTGGAATTGCCTTAGAATGTCCATCCAAGTTCTCCCCAGGGAATTCACTGATGTGAGAAAATATTACTACCATGTTGGGGCAATCTCAGTTTTACGAGTGTTGTGATAAAGATCGAGGTGTGAATCTTCTCCTTGTCCTCCTCTCTGCCTCTCTTTTAAAGGAAGACATGAAAAATAGTCGAATTAAGGTTTTACCATGTAAAGATGGTTCACCAAAGACCACTAGAAAATGCAGGGACTCTGCAGTGTGTGCGGAGGCGGAGCAAAGGCTTCACGAAGTTGCCAGTCACAAGGGTTCTGTGGGTCCCACGCCTCCTGGACTCAACCAGGCAAGATGTTTAGACCTTATGTGCCACGTGGAGTGTATGGATTGAAGCAAGAGCGCATGGGAGGCTCAGTTCGTACAGGAACCAACACAAATTTGGAGGGAAAAGATTTTTAGCCCAAAGTAACCCTTCTACACTGCTACCTTCAAATGGAGTTTAGTGATTATCCAGTGTTCCTTTTTTTACATCTTTAGGCTGACTCCGCTACCTGCAAGGAAAGGAATTTTACACTCAAGATCTGAACGCACATGCTGCAGAAAGGAATAAAAAGGGAACTGAATAATTAGGAAGAACAAAGTGATCAGCAGAAAGGGGGAAAGCCCCATAATTATTCTTACTCATTACACCAAAAAAAGGTCTTTGAGACTATAAGTTGGCAGTGCTCTTTCAGACACCATCATCTCAGAAATAATGATCTAGGGCCATCACTGAGGTCTCTACAACAAGCTACTGGTAAATTTAGAGACTTGCGATATTCAATGAAATGCTACTCCTTTATTTCATTTCCATTTTAAGTGATGGCAGGCTATGTTTCCTGAAGAATAAAACATATCTTATTCTAAGCAAAAACTCCAGAAGGAAAAGTTCCAGTGAAATCAGGCTTTTCACATCAATTGCAAAATGTTCTTTCAAATGTCTGGTAATAGGAATACAATGATCTAGAACTGGGTTTTCATATTACATATATACTAAGTTAAAACATAAACTTTGAAATATAGCTCAATGTGGCCCAGTCTTTTAAGACAAATGCAAGATTAAAAATAAAACTAAGTCCTACGATATTCTCAAAAAAAAAAAAGGAAAATTCATTTTGATTGGGAATATTGATACTTGGAAATATGAAGACCTGAAATTTAAACAGAGTTTAGTGATGAAGGAAGAAGTTATCAGTAGGCTGATAGTGCTCAGTCTTGGAAGAACAGTGGGACAATATGGGGAACAAGGGAAGGGTGATTAAACAGCCAAGGGAGAAAGCTGAGATTTCTCTTTCATCTCTGGGAGCTCCTTGGAAAGAGAGGATTGGAGACAGTATCCTTCTCACCCCAAGATCCTTTCTTTAAGTGAGCATGACCAAGCTTCCTGATTTGGTAAAATATGGTGGACTGAGTTTTTGTCATCCACACACACTTATTTATTTTTAAAGATTTATTTGTTTGTTTGAGAGAGGGAGAGAGAGAGCGTGAGTGAGTGGGGGGAGGGGCAGAGGGAGAGAATCTTCAAGCAGATTCCCCACCGAGCACAGAGCCGGATGCAGAGGCCATGATCCTGCAACCCATGAGATCATGACCTGAGCCAAGACCAAGAGTTGGGAGCTCCACCGACTGAGACACCCAGGCGCCCTGTCATAGAGCCAATTTATAATAAAATATCTCAAACTCATTTTTTTCTCCTAATTTCTTTGTTATTAAACTTGGGAACAATGTTATTCATCACCTTTAGCAATCAGACTCTGTTAATATGGAGGATCTTGGATAAAGTTAGTGAGAATAAGTGAAAGATTCTTACTACATATTAGTTCCTCATGCTCGTTCAGTGAATACACCCCAAATATGGAGAATCACATCTGCATCAACTAAAGACTGGTGAGATCTAGCTCTTTCGCTTGTGTGTATCAGCCTTCTCAGAACAGAAATAAATCCCATTTGCATACGTATTTGTGCCTCTTTGTACAGGTCCATTCTTCCAGACTTCCTTTCTCTTTTTTCTCTTAATTTCTGAGCCCGCTTCTGCCAACAAGCTCAACTTCATTCACATTATAAAATCCTTATTCTCATTAGCATTTTCTTCCAGCTGAATTCAGCAAAACCTGATTACATAATATTAACACGTTGCATATAAATTCTGAGATGTTCCACCTTTCTTTGGAATTTTGTGATAGAATAAATTAAACCAGAAGCCAAAGAAACATCATGCTTTTTCTCAATTTATCTCAAAAAAGGTCATTCTTTTAAAAATTAATTTCTTATTTTTAAAATTTCCTTTGACTTATTCACCTTAGCAGGATAGCAGGCATGGGTATAGAAGAAAACCGCCTGCCAAATACCTCGACAGAGATTCAATAGAAGGTAGATACCTCAAGGATTACAGGGACCTCTGTAGATTCAAGTCCTTTGTAACGCGATTAACCTCAGGCACATTCCATATACCAGTTTCAAAGTAACTTTTTCTGAAATTACAGGACTTTGTTTATGAAGAACCCAATTTCATGATCACTTTCCAGCAACCAAATACTTCCCTGAGAGTTGATTCCCACATTCCAAGCAAGATGTTTTGAGCTCCTATTTCTCTTAGGAAATGAATCCCTTCAAGAACAGAAAGGGTCTTTTAAAACTATTCAGTAAGTAAAAACAAACAAATAAACAAACCTACTCATCCAAGAAGAAGATAGCCTTGCTGTGGGTTAATTAAATTAACAAGCAACTGTAATCTTACCATGCAAAATAGAATACAGAAAGCGGAAATAACCACATAGCTCCTGGGAGCACCCACATCTATTTCTTCTTTCTGTCCTCATCCTCCCGCTTTAGTTCAGGTCCTCATCAAGTAGCCCCCCGACCAGGGTATGTCCGCTCTCTGGCTCCGCTGTTCTTTACATAACCTGCTGCCACCGCAGGATACTGTTTGCACAGCTAACAACACATAAAGGGCCCCCAAATGGCTAAAAGCAAAACCAGACTGTGTGCTCAGGAAGGACTTTGAGAGTGTGACCCAGAGAGTAAGCAAAGACTCAAAGACTTCTGAGTAGTGGGGAGACTTGCCCAGTGGCCTGCAGCCTGTGCATTTTCTCTCTCTATGATGCTAACTCCTGGCCACTGTACTTCCCAAGGCGTGAGGTGTATCACACCTCCCCCCCCCTCCGTCCCCCACTCCTACCACTGCTGTCCAGAAGGGAAGCTATTCCCTGGGTAGTCACTTGGGGCTGGGACAAGTGGTTTCGTGGAGCACACATTGGAGGAGAACACATCTAATTAAATGTCAGTGTTGTCCAGACTCGCACAGGGGTTAAGTGGAAAAAGACGTAGCTAGAGTTTGGGATTATAATTGAGGAAGCTGCTCTTAGCTCCAAGCTTAGCTTTGACTAATTGCAGGCTTGACTGGGAATTGATCTTTCAATTATACTGTTTTATTTCTGATGTAAGGTAATAACCCACTGTGGATTATCATGGAAAGCGGACCCCTGAGACACCTACAAGGACCACCTAACTATCCTAAAGCAGAAAGGTAAAAGGAGAACTGGACAGGCTCAGAGCAAAGATATTTCCCTTAAAAGAAGGTGATGGTTGTGAATCCTCACACCATCAGTCTTGTTTCACAGATTTCTTCATAAGATGGGTTCAAACACTGGGACTTCTGCATACTATTGGCAGTATGTTGTCTACGTATTTACTTACATTGATTGCTTTTATTTAATTAATTAATTAATTTAGATGGGGGAGGGGCAGAAGGAAAGGGAAGGAAAGAATCTTAACCAGACTTCACTCTCAGTGTGGAGCCCAACTCAGGGCTCCATCTCACAACCCTGAGATCATGACATGAGTCAAAATCAAGACTCAGACGCTTAACTGCCTGAGCCACCCATGCGCCCACATTCATTGTTCTTAAAAACTGTAAACATGCATATCCTATAACGTGGATGTGTTAATTTTCAATAAATTTCTTTTTTGATGATGTCACAATACTATGTATTCATAGTAACCCTCAGGACTGTTAAAGGAAGATGCTAAATCATGGGGACCCCACTCTTCAACTTGATACTCAGAGTGTACAGGTAAAGTCGGGGACAACTGCCCTCATAGGGCTGGGTGAACCTCAGTTACATGCACATCAGCCACTCCTTGAACAAACTTCAGTGGCTCCCTAGTTATAGAATCAAATTCAAATTTCTTAGTCCAATATTCAGGGTCAATTAATCTAGCCCATATCAGACCATCTTGCCTTTTCTTTTTCCTTTTTTTTTTTAAGATTTTATTTACTTATTTGACAAAGAGAGAGGCAGTGAGAGAGGGAACACAAGCAGGGGGAGTGGGAGAGGGAGAAGCAGGCTTCCCACTGAGGAGGGAGCCCAATGCGGGGCTCGATCCCAGAACGCTGGGATCATGACCTGAGCCGAAGGCAGACGCTTAACGACAGCCATCCAGGCGCCCCTGCCTTTTCTTCTTCCACCAAAAGTTTTCAGTCAACCAAATCCACCAATAAGTAGTAATCCCATATCAGAGCATATCATTAGCATGTGACTTTCTGTGTTTGTGGCTGGTATGTGCTTTCCCATGTCTTTGAGGAGATGTACTCTTCCTCCAAAGAGTGGTTCTAGTTCCTCTTCTTGTGTTAGGTTTTCCTAAAATCCCAGGGGACAGTTCCTCACTCAGAATGTCCAAACCACGTCTTGCCTCTATTGTCTTCCCTGCAAACTGCAGCGAGGACCTAAATCCATGACCTGCTATGCACTCACAGTGTAATTATTGACAATGATAGACTAAGGCAGGCGAGACATTCAATTTCATAATGGTCAGCTTGCATGTACATGATTTTTTGTTTTTAAATTCATATAATTGAAGGTAGTCATCTAATAAAGTGATTTATTGATGGGTTCTTTAGAGCCACAGCTTCTCTGCTGAAGTATTTTTTAATAGCAGGCTAACTACTTGGCAGGAGCATAGGGGATATGTAAGCTCAGATGGGATTAAAAGTAACTTTAGTGCCTTACTCCAGTCCCTCTTCACAGAAGAGGGCATTCTCTCTGTTGCCGGATAACTTTCTGGAATCTGATGCTGTTCGGTTTCATTTAAGGAGTGTGACGACGCTGTAAATCTGTGGCTGCTACATGAAGGTGCAAAATCACAGACTGACAATTTTCCAGAACTGGAAAGAACTTGGAGACGTTCTAGTGCCACTTTTCAAATAATTTTCCAAGTAACTCCCATCAAGAAAATAAAATAAAAATGCCAATTTATTCAGGAATGACTAATATGTGGAACAGTTTTTTAGAAGTGAATTCTGCTGTGAGAAGAGTTAGACCCAGTCATGGAGGTAACCGTCTACACACTGGCTTCCAGTGTGGCTGGGTTTCAGCCAGTCGCCTGGTGGTGGGGTGGGTGGCTCTTTCTCAGCAGATCTGTCAGAGCTGTGAATGTGAGGAGGTGAGAAATACCAGCCCATGAAATGGAGGAAGTACTTGGGAGGCACAGGGTGTTTTCCCATCAGGATTGTGAAGTAGGTTTTGTTTTTTGTTTTGGGGGGTTTTTTTGGAGCTAGGAAAGCCCTACACTCACTTCTTGGGCCTTGCCTAGGCATGGTGGAGGTAGAAAGATGTGGTTTAGTATTGCCAAAGTACCTTCACCTGGCTGACCCCTTGGAGGGGCAGCCTGTGATGTAATGGCCTGCCGACCTAGAGAGTAGCTACATTATTTCATTAATGCCCAAATCCACGAAGGTACTCATTAATTCATCCGTTACTTGCTGAGTCCCGTGTATGTGCCAGGACCATGCTAGACACAGGTGAGCAAAAGAGATGCTATTCTAGTCCCCATGCAATTGTCATATAATGGGTGGAAAAGACTTCCATGACTTAATCCCCAAATCAGTATAAAGTGCCAATGGTGGAAACCAAAGAAATTAATGTACTCTAGAGTTTGAGGGGAGTTGTCCCTAAAATGGTCATTTGAACTGGGATCAGAAGAATGAGCAGGAGTTAACATGGTTAAGGGGAAGGGATAAAGACAGAGAGAGTGTTCCAGGAAGACAGAACGTTCACAGTCAATTCAAAGGCCGTGGGGCAGGATGGTTAGCTACTGGGGAAAAGGTTGGAGGGCCCTGAGTGAGGAGGTCACACAAGTCAGAAGCTGTTGCTTGAACAGAGGCTGTGGGTGCTTGATCTGAGTAACTGGCTGCAGGGGGCAGAGCAACTGGGGTCAGACAGCTGAGGTACAAGGAATTCCTGGTCAGTGTGTTACGAAGACCAGGAATTACGAGGCCAGTAGATTTGCAACCCAGAGCATGTCACATGGTTTCCTTGAGTTTCGGTTTCCTATTTTCTACAAAAAGATTGCATTTGGAGGAAAGCTAGGAGTGGTTTTCCTCTTACTTACTAATCAGGTGACTCTTACAAAAATTAGTTAACTACTTTGCTCCTCAGTTTGTTCATCCAGAAAAGGTGGATGTTCCTGAAGATGAAGTCAGGGACGGGTGGACACAAATTCTAATCTCCTAAATTTTCTAATCTGTTTTCTGATCTCTAATCTTTGATGGAAATGAGATAGTACTTTATTTCACATTAAATCTACTGAAGGAGGTTTTGTGAGTAGGTTAGAAGTTGTCTTATCTACTTGGTTGACCAAATGGAGCTGAATTTGAATCTCAGCTCCTCTACTTAATTGCTTTATTAGTTTTTTAAATTGCTGCATAATAGATTTTCACAAATTTAGCAGATTAAAACAATACCCATCTATTGTCGCATAACTTCCCAAGGTCAGAAATCCAGCCTGGCTCTGCTGCTGAAGACCTCCCATGCAAGGTGTTGGCTAGTTGTGTTCTCATTTGAGGTTCTGGGGAAGGACCTACTTCCAGGCTCACTGCAATTGTTGGCAGAAGTCAGTTTCTTGTGGTTATAGGACTGAGGTCCTGGTCTCCTTGCTGGCTGTCAGCCAAGGGTCATTCACAGCCTCTAGAGGCATCTCTCTAGATCCTCATGTGGCCTCCTCTCCTCCATCTTCAAGCCAGCAGTGGTTCCTCAGGCCTCGTCATGCTCTGAATCTCTCCAACTTCTTTTCGCAGTGGCAGGCAGAGAAAGTTCTCCGCTCTTATGGTTTTATGTGATTAAGTCAGGTCCTTGGATGATCTCCTTATTTAAGGTCAACTGAGCCCTATGATAAAATCATGGGAGTGATATCTTATTACGTTTACAGGCTTCAGGGATTAAAGCATGGAATCCTAGGAAGCATTTCCAGAATTCTGTCTACTGCAGTTTCTCAACGTGACCCTGATGAGATTGTTACTTAACCTGTACTGGCCTTAGTTTCCTCATCTGCACAAGGGAGTGAAATCATACCTTGAAGCATTATTGTGTTGATTAAGTAAAATAAGATAGACACTGTGTCTGAAGCAGCAGATATGCAACAAATGTGAATACTCTTTCCTGATATCTCACATTCAGTTTTGTACATTAAGAACATGGTTAACTCTTAATGCCAGATGAGATCCTTTTTTTTTTTTTAATAAAAAAGAGCAATGGGTCCTCTCCCTTATAAGTTTGGAAAGTTCTTTTAGAGTTTTATGCTACTGTATGACATAACCAGGGTTTGGTTTCTCTTAAGTAGCTGAGAACTGATGTATGCTGCATATAGGCATAAATTAAGAACTTGGACAAGAAAAGAACTTGCCAGAATTCAACCTTGGAGTGTTTATGTCTGATTTAAAAAAATACTTCTTGGCAGTAAAAGTAACTTCTTGGTGGTGGTGGTGGTGAAGAGGAAAACAGGACTTTATATATAATTGCCAGAGTTTACTTTATCCTGCAAATTTTATGGGTAAATTCCCTCAAAGCCTATTTGCTTTTAAGACTGCAGAAACTGATGAAAGAAAGCATAGTTCTACTCCACGTTTTTAGTTGTGAGGACATCATAATCCTTGCACTGCAATGCTTCATGCATTCACTCCATGCAACAGTACGTTTTCATAAAGCCCCCTTCTTTATTAATATGAATTTCAACAAAAGAGCCAAGAGCCCTTAAATCCATCAACTGGCCATAAATCTAAGCAGCTGCATTGTGAGTCACTCGGAGATCAGCAGAGTGAATGGGCTACTGTGCCTCCACCCGGGAGATGGAGCACACCCTCCCTGAAACGGTCATTCGCCCCTAAATCAGTCATATGCAGGTTAGGGGGGAAGTCAGAACTATAGCTCTTCACAAGTCTTCAAAGACAATGTGGTAGGTGGTAGGGGAACTATGGACCTAAATACTGGTGTTAATTGGAGAAGACTAGCTGCTGTTGCAATTTCAAGTGGCATTTCAACTGCTGACTGCCTTCCCTCATTTCTCCAGCAATGAAAAGGAATTCGTAATTTCTGCATACGAATATTTGCCTCATAGGAGTATCTTTAGGGTTAATGGTATAGCAAGAGAAAGCATGATGTGAGTGGAGCAGATTATCTGGTGATTATGCATTTTCCGTGCTCTCTACTCCAAGGCTTAAGCCATATATCATGAGTAATGACACAGTCTTGGAGGATGGAGAAGAGAAACATGATGGGTGCTAGTTCTGCCCCATGCAGCCCCAAATCTTCTGATCCACAAATGTCCTCCACTCAATTCAGTCAAGTTTGGATAAAATAAAACCTCCGGAAACAGGACTCCCTGAATTTTCAGGTCACCAGAATTCCCTTTCTTTTGCAATACATTATGTAGAAAATCTCTAGACATATTGATGCCTAAAAAGGTTGTCTTAAAATGATTGCTTTCCTCCCTGATACAATATTATATTAGCTCAGAGTTACCTTTCCAAATATTTATTCTAACTGTGTAATGCTGGGGATGACCGGGCCAAGGGGAGATTGAACGGACGCTCCGGCCTCCTCATAGAAGTCATTTGAAATATGTCTGCACCTCCGATAGGTTATTTTCTTTTAGTTTACTGCTCTCTTCATCAATGGGACATATACAGTTAATCTATTTAACTTTTTATCCATTAACTGTTGGAAAAGACATTTCATTACGGCTACTGTTTTTGAGAGATGGCTATATTGCTAGATATTGCTAAGTGCTTTGTTTGTATTATTTCATTAATATAACAAAGCACCCTATGAAAAAGAGAGCACATCGTCCTTGCTTCCACTTCTCTGATAAAGAAGTGGCGCACTACAGAGATTGGGAATTTTCCCAGAGCCATACAGCTAGAAGGTGCTGGGCTTGGGTTTGAGTGCAGTTCTGTCTGGCACCGATGCTGTAATGCCCGTGACTTTTGTGCTCTGCATGGTACGTACTTTAAAGGCGGGTCATAGCCTCCTGGTAGAAGGGAAGCCGTGCTCTGCAGGCAGACTGAACTGACTGAAAGGGCTTTTCTTCAGAAGGGGAAACCACATCAGACAAATAAGTGATGTAACCAAGGCAACCCTTGGGGTTGGGCTTAGTTGAGACTCAGCTCCTGATGGGATGTGGCCCTCCCAGCCTTTTGGGGAGTGGAGATGCCACAATCCCTGTCACCACTGGCTGTAGATGCCAAAAAGGGGCCAACAGGCAGCACTTAGGGTAAGCTGCTGGGAACAGGGTGCTCATTCTTCCCCTCACCCAGGCAGGAGGTGAGGTGGGCAGGAGGCTAGGGTGGAGGACCAGAGCAGTGTTCTGCCCAGGAAGGAGCTGTGGAATCCCAGGGGGAGGATGGTGTTCCATGAGACATGGCAACACTGCCCCTCTGAAGATGTTCCAGAGGCACACCCTGGGTATGCTTGTCGTTCTGAGGCATGATAAAGGGAACACCAAACCCTTCCCTTCACTCATCAGGCGACTGATGAGTGACTATTCACTCAATAGTCCCCTGGAGATAACTATATTATTACTTAATTTTTTTTAAAGATTTTTTAAATTTATTTATTCGACAGAGATACAGACAGCCAGCGAGAGAGGGAACACAAGCAGGGGGAGTGGGAGAGGAAGAAGCAGGCTCATAGCAGAGGAGCCTGATGTGGGGCTCGATCCCATAACGCCAGGATCACGCCCTGAGCCGAAGGCAGACGCTTAACCACTGTGCCACCCAGGCGCCCCATTACTTAATTTTTAAAAAAGATTTTATTTATTAATTTGAGAGAGAGAGAAAGAGCATAAACCAGGGAGGGGCAGAGGGAGAAGAACAAGAAGACTCCCCGCTGAGCAGGGAGCCCAATGTGAAACTCGATCCCAGGACTCTGGGATCATAACCTGAGCCGAAGGCAGACGCTTAACTGACTGAGCGACCCCAGCACCCCTGGAGACAACTATTTTAATATAAATCTTGAACATTTTAATATGAAGATTTCAAAATTTGGCAAAAGTTATAGTTGAGTGTAATTGATACGTTGTAACTTACGAGGTTAGCATAGCACAATGCTCCCTTTTTAAATATGTATCTTCCTAATGCTCCCATATCAGATGGGACCTCAGATTCCCAAATCTGCAGTGCTGCATCCCCACTCACTTGCAAGAGAGCAGCCATGGGAAGCAAAGGACTGCCTGACTTCGAAAGCCGATGCTGCCATTGGGGTACTGTCACCAGGCATGATTTATACACTGACAGGGAACCACGCTTAGTGATAAACAGAGATACATGGCTTCATGGCACAAGAGAGGCAGTGGGGAAGATTGCTCTTGAGGTTTATAAAGTCACATCAGAAATAGAATTTTTTAGGAAGTTTGAATGGTAAAAGCATATTCCCTTCATATAGCAAACCAGCATCTAAGACTTCCAGAGTTTAATGGAAATCCTTTAAAAGACAGGGTGGAAGAGAAACGTCAGGTGCACCTGTCCTATCCATATCTCTAAACTATGATAATATCCATTTAGTGACCTCAAGATGGCCTCACGGCTGGTGGCAAAAGTGCACCTGAAGCCCATTAGGGGATTTTATTATGTTCATAAAACCTGACCCCAAAGCAATTTGTCATTTGCCTTTGCAATGAAAGCAGAAGAGATTTTTTGTAATTATTTGGCAATAACCAACGTGGACCCGAGTGCCACACGAAGATAAAGAGGAAGACAGACTGTCAGGGGAGGATGATGTGCCTTCGCTTGTCCCCTAATGAAATCATCAGAGGCGAGATGAGCCATGTCATTTTAGGAGAGAGGAATAAGGATCAGTAGTTAATTCATCTGGAGGGAGAGCTGATCCTTGGCAATCGGTGACATGAAAAAGCATTCTAACTTTCTAAATTTTATGCTGTGACAACTAACACTTTTCGTAATGACAAGAAGTGCAAAAGAACCCAGGCAGGAACATACAGTATCAACTTTATGCTTCCACACCTCCCTGAGCATGAAAGAAAAATCCAAGTGTAAGTGGACAAATGTTTGATTTATCGAATATTAATTTCATGCAGCACTGCAGCACATACCGTGTTCTGCTGACCTTCTGCCTCCAACCTGTTCAAAATAAATTTTGAAACCACATATGCAATACACTTAGGTATATGAACATCAGACATGAGTATAAATTTTCTAAATATGCAAATACATAGGGAAAAGTTCTGGAGATAGAGACAATAGCATGATCCCAATGGTCCACTCAGTAGAGGCATGGGGGGACAGACGGAGGAGTGAGGCTGGAGCAGGGGTTGGCCCTACAGGACTTCAGCCTCATGAGGCTTATAACATTTTACATGGAGAATATCTTTTACTCATTTGCCTTATTTCTAGAAAACTGTGTGGGCTTGCCAACTATTCTTTTATTTTGTTTTGTTTTAAGATTATATTTATTTGACAGAGAGAAAGCATAAGCAGGTAGAGCAGCAGACGGAGAGGGAGAAGCAGACTCCCTGCTGAGCAGGGAACCCGATGCAGGGCTCATTCCCAGGACCCTGGGATCACGACCAGAGCCAAAGGCAGACGGTTAACCACCTGAACCACCAGGCGCCACCCCCCCCATTGCTCTATTCTCGCACTTCAACTCTCCCTACTTATGAGTCCATTTGCATAATTCAAATGTGGGAAGTTGAAGATATGCTTTTTTTTTTTTTTAAAGATTTTATTTATTTATTCGACAGAGATAGAGACAGCCAGCGAGAGAGGGAACACAAGCAGGGGGAGTGGGAGAGGAAGAAGCAGGCTCATAGCGGAAGAGCCTGATGTGGGGCTCGATCCCATAACGCCAGGATCACGCCCTGAGCCGAAGGCAGACGCTTAATCGCTGTGCCACTGAGGCGCCCCTGAAGATATGCTTTTTGACCAAAGGCTTGTGCTAGTAATTGGGACAGTCTATCAGAGCTTGATAGAATTGCTACATACTCCAAATAGTCTTTCCACAAGTAAGTAACAATCCATTCCCTTCCCCACCTGTGGAGAATGACGTCCCAAAGCCTGATTTCTGGTTCTAAATAGAAAGCCATCGTTGCACGCTCTGTGAAGTCTAGTTGCACAGATAGGTGGCCAGGAAAGTCCCTCCATCCACTTAACGCAGAGGAACTGATTCTTGGAACCAGTGGAGAAATGGAGGTGGGACAACATGGAAGGCAGCCAGCCCCTTTCACCTTGGCCTTCCTGCTGCGCCATCCAGCCCAGTGCTGCTGGGGGTGCTCACATCCTTGCCAGCCTGGTCCAAACACCGCCTCGCTCTGGCTCCTGCTGCTCTTTTATATGTACCTTGTGCTCTGGCCAAAGGAAACCACCTCCTGTTTCCTGAATATTCCCACGCTTTCCTGAAGCATGCCTTGTTCACGCCTCTTTTCCTACTGAAATCCACTTGTCCTTCAAGGTCCCTCTCCAAGGCCAGAGTCTTCAACCAGTCTTTTTGAATCTGCCCAACCAAATGCCATTTCTTTCTCTTCTTACCCGTCATCGTCTGTGTGCCCCATGAAGGAAGGGTGGTGTCTGAGTTACACATTCGGTTTCTCCTTCCTTCCCATATGCCAGGTCTTATTCTAGGATTTGGAGAAATAAACGTGGTCAAAGAATTGTCCCTATCCTTTTGGAGCTCATTGTTTAGAGATTCATAGTAATAATTACCAACATTGATGGGTAAGGACAGCAGACCCCAAGCTCCCGAACTCACTCTCCATACTTTTGAGCCATTCTTGAAACACATGAGCCTGACCTCTTCTTTGCAAACACCACGTCCCAAAACTGAGAGGAATGCTTATTCTGCATAGAACCAACGGGCCTGGATGAAATGCCTGAGGGGAGCCCCGCTTTCCAGTGGAGGAGGGAAGAGGGCAAGGTGAAAATACACGGAAGTGAGCAATTTAGTCTCAGTAGCAGCAATCAGCAACTTGCCTGTGCGATCACTGGTCGGGGGTTAAACACAACGAGGGTCTCCGCTCCGTGTCCATGTTTGCGCATCATGTGCCACTGAGTGCGCATGTGCCGCTCTTTGCGCATGTGCCGCTGTACGCGCATGCGCTTGTGTGCCCGCTTGAAGAGAAACAGCTGTTGTTACCTAGGGTGCTCTGAGCTAGGTCCGCCTTCTTCGCTGGAAGGGTGGTGGGCTCCCAGCTCTGGCCACAGTGGCTTGAAGGACTGGCCCCTACATCAGCGCAGAGGGAAGATGAAGAATCCAGGCCTCTCCAACTAGCTTCTTGCTGTGGGCACTCTTGAAAATATAGTTAGCCTTTATAGGAATGAAAGAGAAATGAGTTGAAGCTATGCTGTGCCCCAGGAAGGCGGCAGGTGAGGCCAGAGTGAAGGATGTACTTCAGGCTGGGTCAGTGTCCTAAGAGAAGGAAAACCTTCCATTGGCCTTGTATCCATTCCCTTGCACAAGGTAGTCAGGCATCTGGCTAAGAGAGTGGACCTTGAAGTCATAATGCCTGGGTTCAAATCCTAAGGTCTCCTAGGGGCTGGGGGCCCTGTGGCAGCTAATTTAACAACTCTGTGCTTCAGTTTCCTTATCTGTGAAATGGGGATGGTAAGTAGACCTTCCTCATGGGATTGTTGCAAAGGCTTAAATGTAAAGTGGTTAAAATAACACTTGGCACAGCGTAAGCATTCAATCAACGGTAGCTGGTTTATTGGAGTAGAACACAATAAATATGAGATCATGTCTCCTACTTCTTACTGCTCTAGTAAGATCAGGCAAAATTCAGCCGTTGACAAGGATAGTGTGAGAGATCATTCTTCCTGACATGGGGGTGCTTTTTCCTGTCTTTGGGCTGACCCCAAAACTCCTCCTCCTGCCCCCTCAGATGTCTAGGACCCTCTGATGTCTACCTGGCCGGTCAGGTTAAAGTACTCCTCCTGGGCCCCCAGCCAGGGATGCCCTAACCAGACAGAACTCTGATTCTGGAGTTAGTGTACCAGCATCTATGTACTCTCTGAAAATTGTAGAAAGTCTTGGAGGACAAAAGCAGTACCTAGTAGCTTCTTTTCTTTGTTTGTTTTTTTCTTCACAAACATTTTAAAACAACGCCCTCTTCTATGTCAAATGCACAGTTGTTTTTCATCTGTGTCCTTCTCTAGAAAGCTACTCCCCTTAGAAAGGAGCCAGGGTTCAATTATGCCAATGACTTAACATAGTTTCTCATTTTAGCCTTGAACTCTTGCCTTGGCTTAAGTGATGGTGGCATTTTAGGAATCAGGTACTGGCAAAAGAGAGAGCGAGAGAGAGAGAGAGAGTGTGTGTGTGTTTTGGGGGTGGGAGGTATAAAGCTTGTCTGGAATGATTTCTGCTAGCCCTTAGAATCACACCATAGGGACAGCCTGGAACTCTGCTGTTGTCAAAGTCACCCTTGGTGCTCAGATCATCTTAGCAAGCCCCATTTCCTGCACCCACCAAAATAATAATATTTTGAAATAAAATCTGTGGGATCCCCTTTCAATTTTAAGTAACTAATATTTTTATATTCTAAAGGGAGGTTGAAGGAAGCTAATGTCAGTATGGTAAGAACAATAGTTTACCAGGAAATGTTTCATAAGTAATTTATTTGAGGCACAGATCAGATAAGCATTCTCTTACCCATTTTACAGATGGGAAACTTGGGGTACAGGGGGTACCTGACTCTCCTTGAAGCCTTGAATTTTTGTAGATGCCACATTCCGTGCCTGTTCCAAACTGCCCGTGGTGGACAGGAGAGGGGTACACGTGAGCTTGAGGTGAGTCCGGAGGGCCGCTGGCACTGGGCCAGCAGGGGCCAAGCCTGAACAGCTGCCGACCAGCTGCCAGCACAGCTGTGACACCCACCAGCCCCTCCCCCGACAGGCGGAGCAGAGTGGGCCTGGCTGTGCTTTCCTGCTGTGCCTTCAGACCCAGGCTCCATGGCTCTCCACAGACTTGTCCTGTGGCCCAGCAGACCTGCCCCCTGGCCAGGAAAACCAGACACGGCGCTGCTGCAGCCACCCTGGGCTTAGAGGCTTTCCCTCCGTTCCTGCTTCTGAGTTCTCACCTCAGAGCAGTCACGCGGTACTGCAGCAGGGGGCTTGGACTGTCCTGTGCCCCTTCCCTTGTCCTGTCCCTGCCGGCTGGCCCTGCTGACCCCCAGCCCCCGCGCTGGGTCAGTGCACAGCCCCAGGGAGGGCCCCCCTGGGACGCTGGAAAGGGACCTGTGACCCCCGCTGGCCGAGGGTCACTGAACTTTCTGGCAGCGCACAGGTTAGTCAGAACAATGTCAGCGGGTCAGTGGGGAAAAGTGCTGACGACTGTGGACATTTGCAGAGCGGGCTCCTCACACAGAAGACTGATGGCTATCTGTCCTTATCTTGGCTTTTCCACCTTCCCCCCGCGGGCCGGCCCTGGGCTTTGAATGAACAAATTGAAGTCAAGGTCATTTGAAATTAACCAGTCATGTTGCCCAGGGCATTTTTTCAAGGAAAGGGGGTGCACTTTTGGGAAGGATAATAAATCCATGCTTCCCTTGGGTTTTCCTCCATATTTCTCTTTCCTTTGTTACTTATGCTCTTATGCCCATCCTATTCTTTCATTTGTATTTACTTTTCTATGTATGCATTGAATTATATGTGCAATCATGCTCTTACAATATATTTATAAATACCACTCTACTTAAATCATCACTATATGTCGAGACGTGTCCCGGTGCTGTTACAGATACAAGGAGGTCTCTGCCCCTGGGACAGTTGGTCTGACCTGGCAGTTGGGATATATATAGAAGCATCCACACCACAGGTAGGAGGCAATAAATATCACAAAAGGGACACAAATCCATTGCTATTGGAGCATAGAAGGTAGTGAGCCAACCTGCAGGAACGTGGTCAGGGACGCTCAGGCGGTGAATTGGGTGTTGATGGACTGAGGCATGGCATTGATCCCTTTGTGGGACCCAGTGCAAAGTGGACACTCCATGAATTTTAGGCAGAAAGAGCAGCACGAGAAAATGCAGAAGACAGTCAATGACTAGTAGCCTCATTTTCACTGATTGATTGATTCGTCTGGCAAGTGTTCATTTACCGTGCACCCAGCATGGTTCTGGGTGTGGGGAATGCAGGAATAAACTAGACACACCAAGTCCCCACTCACACTGAGCTTACATTCCAGGGGCAGGAGAAACACACCCAATAAATAAAGCTAACATACCAGGTGGTGTTAGACTATGGTAGGATAACAGGGCAGAGAGTGACGGGGAAGGTGGTGGGAAAATCCTTCTGACAAACAGAAACCCGATGCACACGAGAGCAGTTTTCAGCAGCTGAAGCACCCCCCTCGGGGGGAGCAGCAGGTGCCAAGGGCCTGCGGAGGGAACATACGGGGCATGTCTGAGGAGAACAGGTGAACCAGCGGGGCACGCGTTGCAGGAGGTGAGTTACAGGACTCAAAGCCAGAGCGAGTGTGTGCACCACGGTATCGACTAGGTATTTTACCCAGCGTGTGACACGGAGCAGTGCCATGGTCTCACATTTCTAAAACAGGACACTAGCTGCTAAGAGGGGAAGAGACTATACAATAGGCTGAAGTTATGAGATGGGCTCTGAGTTGCAGGGGGCACCTTTTCTCGGAGTTTGGTGTACAGATAAGAAATTGCAAGAGGAATGAATTTCTTCAGGAAATAATCCTGGAGAAGTAATCTGGAACCAGGCTATGGGGTTTCCACCTGGAGAGCCAGACTGATGACATTAAGCTCTATTTTGTAGACAGTGAGGAGCCGTTGGAAGATTTAAGCAGATAAGTGATAGGATTGTTGTTGAGCTTCTGAGCACTATAAGTGAATGCAGGGCTCAGATCCTGGGGCTTGAGGGATGTGGGTCCTGCTTCCATGAGTCACCTGAAATCTTGGACCACCACCTAACCATCCTAAGCTTCAGTTTCTTCATCTGCTCCTCTCCTCTCTGCACTGCAAAAGGTTATTATGAGGATGACATGATAGGAGAATATATGAAAGCCTTCCATAAACTGAGACGCAGAGCACCATAGCAAGGATGGGGATGAGGATGGTTAGAAACGGGGAGCTGGGATGAGGACTAGGTGCGGAGCTTTTGCCCCTGTCCAGGGGACCATGGGAGTGGGTCTGAACTCAGGTGGTTGGTGGGGGAATGGGAAGGAAGAGGCAGGTATCAGAGACATTGCAAAAGAAAAACCTACAGCTCTTAAGGATGGGCAGCAAATGGTCTGTAAGTGTTACCGTTAGGGTTCAAATATAGGCCATTGCGGCCACAGCCTACAGGGAGACCTGTGAGTCCCCATGCAGAGGTTACAGTAGCCGCTCGGGCTTCTGCAGGGATGGGTGGAAGGACAGACAGGGAGGATCCAAGGCCAGCCTGGTGCAAGGAAGACGTAGCAGAAGAGCCACGAGTACGGGACCCATAGACATAATTGTCAAAGAGGAAAGAAACCAAGAGAAAAGGGAGCTAAGGAGAGGGAGCAAGGAAAGGCTGTACAAAGAGCCCCCCTGAAGTCAGAAACGTGACAGCTTGGCTATGCAGACTGAGGAACAGGAAGGAACCACGTGTCAGGGTTTTTAGCTTCAAAGACACGAAGCAGGAAGAGTGGTACCAGAAATGGGACCATTGAGAAGAGGAGGTAGTTTTAGGAGGGAAGATGGACATTTTTGGCTTCCTGTGCCATCAGGAAAAACAGAACTATCTTGTAGGCAGTTGGACACATAAGACAGGTACCCAATACCGGTTGAGTGGGTTGGCCTGACTGTAGTCGGCTGAAAGGGATCAATCCCGGAGATGAGGATTTCAGTGGAGTTGGAGAGTGAATGAAAGGTCTTGGGGAGAAGATGGGGGCAGGAATGAATGTCTACACTATAGAGATTTGAAGGTACCCACAGGTAAGGGGGCGAGGAGGAAGGGAAATGCCAAGGCGACACAGGACCAGACAGAGAATTGCTGAGAACTTGGAAGTCAAAGGAATTATTTTTAAAAGGATCTAGTGGTCAAAAATGTCCCGGATCAAAGGGCTAAGAAGAAAGATACACTGACCAGTGCACTGCATTTGAATTTGGGAGAGAGGGTGGGGAGAGAGCAGGGTGGGAGTTGGGGGAGACAGAAAGGAGGAGAGAGGGGGAGGTCACAGAAGACTTTGAAAGGCATGGTCCCATCTGGATGGTGGAGGCAGAAATTTCAGGGTTGAAGAGGGAGCCAAATGGGCAGATATAGGCTTGAAGGTTTTGTGAAAAAATGATAGAGGCTGGATAGCAGGTAGGTACATAGGAATTAAGTTTCAGCAAGGGATAGTTTTGGGGATCCCTAAACACATCCACAGAGGAAGGGAGGAATGGCTGGAGATCTTTAGCAGGTGGCTGATGCCATTGACCACCCGCCAGAACCGTTCAAGCTCTAAGCAAGGTTCATTCCCTACAGGGCCTTGTATTTCTGGCTTCCTCCTGCTGTTTGTGGCCCAAAGCCGTAATAAATTATGGTAAAATACCCCATGTAACTAAATGTTTCTTTTAAGGTAAACTGACATAAAAAATATTGATTTATGACCAGAAAACAAAAACTTTAGCATCATGAAATAATTTTTCTTTCATCCCTGTGGCCACAGTAGTTGCTGACAATTCCCAGAACTTGATAACAGACTTCTTATCTGGGCCATTTATCTTAAACAGCTCCCACCAGTCACCTCGTTCGTCCTAGCTCTCATGAATCCAGCTTCTTGACATCTCTTGGTTATATGGCCTCGTAGATTCCCCCTTTCCAGAAATGGGCATCTTGTTCTTATTACCAGCTGGTTTACAAAGAAATCGACTTCCGAGCAGAATACACCCACGCTTGCTCACTCTGCAGTCATTTGGAATCAACAAGCTCTCCAAATCAACACCAAGGGGACCAAGACTATTTTAGAATCTCCTGTAGTCTGAAACCTTGGAATTGTAGCCACAATACAATGAAAACCATACAGTTTTCCCCTTCAGTTACGTGCGGCCTGTTAGAGTTGCACTTCCCTTTGTCCTATGTTTGATAACACCAAAACCAGTCATTTTCAGAGATTCTGGCATATAATCGGAGGATGAACTTACTAGGTAGCTTAAACGTGTTTTGTTGTTTTTTTTTTTTTTTTACTCAATTACGGTCCATTAAAGGTTCCTGTAACAAAGTCCTCCTGTCTACACAATTTTGAAAGAAAGCAACACATTCCTTTCATAATCTAGTTGAAAGGACAGACAGCAATAAAAAAGGACGGCTTGGCTCACCTGCCAAAGCACAGAAACTTCTTCCCTTAAGCAAATGTGAACGCTTTGGGATGGGGGATTCATCCCGGTCCCAAGGTCGCCAGCTAATCCCCTAATACGCGCACTCTAACACAGAGGACCACGCTTTTGAATCCCATCCTGTGAGCACCCTCCTCTCACATCCCCCTCCCTCGCCCCCCATCCCCCCACCGGCACCCTGAAGCCCTGAGAAGGGTTCCACAAAGTGTCTAGGGACTACCTGTCCATGCCTGAAAAGGCTCATGGCCATCAGCAATGCCGCAGCTGTCTCTCAATCCTGCTGGGTGAGAGGGGAAGGAACCTTCCAGGCTTTCATCTGCTGGCATGGAAGACTTTGCCCCCCTCCCCAGCCCCCACGCCTGTCAACACGTCTGGTGATAACATGCGGGCCACAGGTGAATTGCGCTCCTGTCTACTGGATGACAGCTTCTGTCAGATCCCTGGTGGCTGGGCCTCTCTCGTCCTCCCTGCTCCTCGGGGCTGGAGAATGGGGAACAGGACGTCCCAGTGTGGGTGGGACTCCAACCTCACAGGCACACTATATTTTTTGCTTGTTGCACCATATTGGAGGTGCAAATGGCTCTCCCTTAGAAAAAAAAGAGAAGCATTGCTTCTGAAATAATTTATTTGTACACGTTTCTCTCATCTGTAGATACAGACTAGGGAATACTTTGAATTCATCTATTGGAAATAGAGAAACAAAACGAGTATCCAAGGGGGAAAAAGATACTTTTTGCTCGAAACATTCAGATAATTGAAGCCAAAATACCTATGGGGGGAGGAAAGGGCGCACTTGAATTACAAGGATAATTGCCCCAATTCACTGCTTTACTTGTCTGTGTAGACACAAAAGTGTACAGTATTTACAGTATCTGCTATCCTCAGAAATGAAACCCCAGCCTTTGTGAACTCACTTTACGTTAAGGAGCAGGTGCCCAGAGACACTGGAACTATGCCAAAGCCATTGTTAGCACGGCCTTTTAGCGTCACTGAAGTCAGAGAGAAATGTGTGTTACGGATAATGTACCGTGTTTTCACGATAGGGCTTTCACACTGAAGCGTGGGAAGGTGGGGGTTTTGTGCTCTTCATGACAAGCCCTTTTGCTCTGTCTTGAGGGACAGACCTGTGCCTGAGAAACTTTGAAAGGCTGCAGGGTTTGAGTCTGAAGAATACTAGCATTTATCTTGGACTTTATGTGACATGGTAAACACATTCAAACTGATAAGGGTTATATCTACGATGGAATCTTGAAAGTGTCTCAGATAGCAAAGGTTGTTGTGACCTCTAGCTTGCTTCTGGAGCATGGGGGAGGGGGTAACCGTTGAGTCTGGAAAGGGGAAATGAACTTCTTGAGGAAGGCCAACAAATTACTTAAACATTTCTTTTTTCCAACCGTGACTTTCTTAAGAAAAGAAATGAATAAAAGAACGAGTCTTCTTGCAAATGAGAATTAATCCGACAGAACAGGGTAAACTAAGATATTAAGAAAATAAAGATAGTTTTGTGTTGGACCTGGAACTTCAAGGTACAGGGAAGGGTGAAAATAATCTTTTAGGGAACCACTTACTCATTACGAGGATGGGCTTTCCCCTTTCAATCTTTTTTTTTTTTTTAAACTTCCTAATACTTATAACCAGCATTTAAAAATTAGTAATCATTTTTCACTATCGAGCAGGGAGGACAGAAACATGAACACATCATTGAGAAACATCACAGACAAGGGCTGTGGCCGGGGTTGAACCCCAACAAGAAGTTGGGGGAGGAGAGAGCTTTGCTTCAAGATGGCATGTAGCTTCCAGAACCAGAAAAAAACGATGTTCTCTTGGGTCATGACAAGGGAAGGTGGATCGCAGATCCTAGATTTTGACTTGAACAAACAGACTCAGACACAGGTGTTGCAAGGCAAGCAAGTGCCTATCCTTAGAGTGGGGGTTAAGTGCATGGCTATGGAACCCAGCTGCCTGGGCTTTGAATCCCTGGGCTTTCACTCGTTGACTCTGACTGGGGCAATTGTCTTGGCCTCTCTGTATCTCATTTTCCTTGCTATCAAATGAGAAAGCTAGAACTTTCCCCAGAGGTTGTTATGAGAATTGAATAGGCCGGCATATGCCAGGTGCTTAGAACAACGTGCCACACATCATAGATCATTAATGTCAGCTATTATCAATATATATGTGGCTGGGCGAAGGCTTAGCAGTGTCATGAGAAAGCTGCTGAGTGAGCGTTTGGTCCATGAAGGTGCTATGTGCTCTGGCTTCCACTACGGTCTTAAATGGGAGGTGGGCTTAGCTGATGAACCTTTTTCATTTAACTGGCACCCTACACTGGGAGCTGTGGAAGGTTTTTGAATATGGGCATGCAAAGGTCTAAGCCTTCATAGTAAGAAGACAAGTATGGAAGAAAAGCACTGGAGACAGAGACCCCGCTGGGAAGCTGGGGTGTAGGTTGTCTCGGGTAGGGCCCATACTGCAGGAGGCTGAATGGGAAGGAATGTAAGATGTGAGAACACTGTGGGAGGGAGGAATAAAACATTTCCTAAACCAGTAACTTCAAGCTCTCCTGCTTGGTTGTCCAAGAGAATAGTTGTGCCAATTAGCGCAATGAAAAGTGTGTAGTTTCTAAATTTAGCTGAACCCCCAATGCGGCTCAATTTTCCCTTCACTTATCCCCAGCAGCAGCCCCTCACATTTCTGGGGGTGACTGCACCGACTTGGATGACTTTTTCCTTAAGATTCACAACTTCTCGGCGTTCCACTTTGCTTGTTATCAGATACAAACTCCCTTAGCTTCGTTCCCCAAACTTCCCATGCTTCATCCTTTTGTAGATTTCCATTATTATCTTTTTTTTTTAAAGATTTTATTTATTTATTTGACAGAGATAGAGACAGCCAGTGAGAGAGGGAACGCAAGCAGGGGGAGTTGGGAGAGGAAGAAGCAGGCTCATAGTGGAGGAGCCTGATGTGGGGCTCGATCCCACAATGCCGGGATCATGCCCTGAGCTGAAGGCAGATGCTCAACCGCTGTGCCACCCAGGCGCCCCCCCCTTTTTTTTTTGACACTTGGGGGAAAAAGTCATTCTTGTAAAAGATTAGCATGTCCACATAGACCCCCTCTGCTTTCTCATGAGTCTGTCCTTCAGAAATTTTTTAAAACAGTACTTCATCATTCTAACCATTTATTTCCTATAGCATTAATTGTTCCCTTTCACTGGCTTTAAATAAATCAGAATAGGGGTTACTCGAATTTTTTAAAAAAAAGTTTTAGGTCTTATGTTTTGGTATATAATCCATTTCAAATTAGTTTTTGTAGATGATATAAAAATATAAGTCAGGATTTATTTTTTCTCTATATATGAATATAGTCAGGTTTTTCAGCACCATTTGTTGAAAAGACTAACCTTTCCTTATTAAATTCTTTCAGTACCATTGTCAAAATCAACTGACAATATATACGTGTGTATAATCTTTTTGGACTCTCTTGTAGTACATTAACCTGTTTGTCTATCCTTATGCTAGAGCTGGTATATGTTTTTGATTACTGTAGCTTTATAGTAAGTCTTGAAAATCCATTATTGTAAATTCTCTACCTTTGGTCTTAGTTTTCAACAATGTTTTTTGAAACAATCAGTAGGTCAATATTCAAGGACCAATTCTAGGTCCTTCGCATTTTCATATAAATTTTAGATTAAGCTTGTCAAGTTCTAAAAAAAATCTCCTAGAAATTTTGATAGGAGTAATGTTAAATCTGTAAATCAATTTGGGAAGAATTGATATCTTAACAATATTGAGACTTTGAAGCCACGAATATGTTCCTTCACTTACTAGGTCTTTACAAATTTCTCTCTGCAATGCACTGTGGTTTACAGGGTGCAGGTCTTGTTCATATATTTGTTAAATTTATCCTGAAGTGTTTTATTTTTCTGATGCCAAAATAAATGGTATTGTTTTTAAAGTTTTGTTTGCTGCTAGACTATAGGACCAAAATTATGTTTTGTGTACTAACTAAATATCTTGTGACCTATCTAAATTCTCTTATTAATTCAGTATGTTTAATAGGTTTCATAGAATTTTCTATCTACATATTGACGACATTTGTGAATAAAGGTTTTAAAATTTTTCTTTTCAATCTGTTGATTTTTATTTTTTTTCTTTCCTTATTGCAGTGGCAAGGATATCCAGTACACTGTTAAACAGAAATTGTGAGAGTAGACATTTGGCTTTGTTCTCAATCATAGGAAGAAAGTATGCTTTTTTATTTTATTTTATTTTATTTAGATTTTATTTATTTATTTATTTGACAGAGAGAGAGAGAGAGAGAGCACAAGCAGGGGGAATGGCATGCAGAGGGAAAGGGGGAAGCGAGATCCCTGCTGAGCAGAGAGTCTGATGTGGGGCTCGATCCCAGGACCCTGGGATCGTGACTTCATTTGAAGGTAGATGCTTAACTGACTGAGCCACCCAGGCACCCCTCACTATGCTTATTTAAATAGAATCTACCCCTGAATCAATATTATACTTCATATGTAAGAACCTTAAAACAGTATGACTTTCATTTACTCCCATTTATTGTTTTGTTGTTCTACATTTTACTTCTTTATAAAACCCACAGTATGCTGTTACCATTTTTGTGCTAAATAGTTGTTATCTCTTAAAGAAATTAAGAAAAAAACATAGTTATAGCAAAGTTACCATTTCTTGTGCTCTTTAGTTCTTCATGTGAATCCAAGTCATATTCTGATGGCATTTCCCTTCAGCCAGAAGAAATTCCTTCAGTATTTTTATGGTGGAATTACGCTAGAAATAAAATCTCTCAGCTTTTTTAATTCTAAAAATGTCTTATTTCTTTATCTTTTTATTGTGGTAAAATACATATATCATAAAATTTACCATCTTAACCATTTTTAAGTGTACAGTTCAGTGCTGTGAACTATATTCACGTTGTTGTGCAATCAATCTCCAGAAATCTTTTAATCTTGCAAAACTGAAACCCTGCATTCATTAAACTCTGCGTCCCCCCTCCCCCAAGCCCCTGGCAACCGCCATCCTACTTCCTGTCTCTATGAAGGCAACCACAATCTTACTTTATGTCTCTATGAATTTGACTGCCTTAGGTACCCCAAATAAATGGAATCATATAGCATTTGTCTTTTTGTGACTGTCTTATTCCACTTTGCAGAATGTCCACCAGGTTAATCTAAGTTGTAGCATGTGTCAGAATATCTGTTCTTTTAAGTTGAATAATATTCCATTGCATGTATACACCACATTTTGTTTATCCATTTATCCATTGATAGATACTTGGGTGGCTTTCACCCTCTGGCTGTTGTAAATAATGCTGCTGTAATATAGGTGTACAAATATCTTTTTGGGACCCTGCTTTCAATACTTTTGAATGCATACCCAGAAGTGGAATTACCAGATCATGTGATAATTCCATTTTTTCATTTTTTAAGAAGCTGCCATACTGTTTTTGATAGCATTTGCATCATTTTTCATTCCCACCCTTAGTGCACAAGCGTTCCAAATTTTCCACATCCTTGCTAACACTTGTGATTCTGTTATTTTCTGTTTTTGTTTGTTTGTTTAGTAGTCATTCTAATGAGCGTGAAGTGATATCTCATTATGGTTTTGATTTGTATTTCTCTGATGATTAGTGATGTTTAACATCTTTTCATGTGTTTGTTTGTTGGCCATGGGTATATCTTCTTTGGAAAAATGTCTACTCAATTTCCTCGCTCATTTTTAAGTTGGGTTGCTTTTTGCTGTTGTTATTAAGTTGTAGAAGTTCTTTATATATTCTGGATATTAACCCCTTATCCAATATAAGACTTGCAAATATTTTCTCCCATTTGGTAAGTCGTTATTTTTAACTTTGCTAATTGTGTCCTTTGATGCACAGAAGTTTTAATTTTTGATGTAGTTCAATTTATCTGTTTTCTCCTTTGTTACCTATACTTTTGCCATCCTATCTGAGAAATTATTGCTAAATCTAATGTCATAAATCTGTTTTCCTCTAAGATTTAATAGCTTTTAGCTCTTACATTCAGGTCTCTGATTCATTCCGAGTTAATTTTTGCATATAGTGTAAGGTAAGGATCCAACCTCATTCCTTTGCGTGTGGATATCCAGTTTTCCTAGCATCATTTGTTGAAAAGACTGTCCTTTCTTCATTGAATGTTCTTGGTGCTCTTGTTGAAAATCATTTGCCTTCACAATATGTGAGGATTTATTCCTGGGCTCTCTCTTTTATTCTTTTCGTCTATATGTCTTGATACCGTATGTTTTGATAACTGTAGCTTTATTGCTTATTTTTGATGGATATTTTCTTTGGCTATATCATTTTGAACTAACAGGGCTTTTTGTTTGTTTGCTTGCTTTTTTTTTTTTTTGACACTAAAAATGTTGTATTATTGTTTCCTGGTGAGAAGTTGTTACTCGTGATAAGTCAGCCGCTATTTTTATTGTTATTTTTTTTTCTGTAATGTTTATGTATTCAGTAAAAGATGTTGAAATGTTTGCTTAGATATGTAGCCAGCGCAGTGAAATATTTGGTTAGAGTTGTAGATTGCAAAATGGTCTCTGTATTTCAGCTTTTTACTAATTCAAAGTGGTCTTTTCCCTAATTTGGCTGATGTGGTGAAGGTTTACCGAGTGTATAGTAAGTAGTCATTTAGGATAGATCCTGTTTTAAAAATGCATTGAAATACGTGAGTCAGTTTCAAATGAACCATGTATCTATATGTAGGTATTTATATGCATATGTCCCTGGCATAAGAACAAAACCTACTCCAGAATTATTTGTAGAGTTCTGTTGTCTGGTAGCCATTTCAAGAACTGATCCTTGTGGCAGATGGAATGTTTAGACTGACAAAACACTATTACCTGAGAGCAGCATCACCAAGTCCTCATGTTCGGCCTTCACACTGACTTCTGAGGATGATTGGAAGTGTGGATACCCATTGGATACCCCTTTCCTTTAGTGACCCCCCCCATCCCGCCAACTCATCCACAGGGTGTAGTTGGGGCCTAGGCTGCACTTCACAAATATCAGATTTAACATCTTGTGTAAAACACCAGATCGCACTGGGGCATCTCAACAGTGAGTCCGCTGAGGTGAAGAGCTGGCTCTCCTGCATTCCTTCGGGGCCCAGCCCCGCCTCTTCTGCTCAAGCAGCTTGCATGTTCACAGAAACAAGCATCAGTTAGCAGGCATAGGCTAAGTCCAGACATAGGATGGCTCAAATGCACCTCAAAATGGAAATTCTGACTGACCCCTACACTCTCTTCAGACTGCTTTCTTTAGGCTTCTCTTTTCCTGAGGGACACTCCATGAACTCAGTTCGTCATGCCAGAAACCTGCATCTCATTCTTAGTTGCTCCTTTCCCTCACCTCTCCCCCGCTCCCCTACCCCAATCTAATGCCTCAGTAACTCCTACTGTCCGTTTTCCTTCAGGAGACAAAGCACTGCCTGGCAGTTTATTGGTCACCCCACTGGTCAAGTGACCATCTCCGGCCCAGACCTAGCAATTGCTTCCCCATTGGTCTCCACCATATACCCTGGCCTCCCTCTGACCTCTTTTCCCAGCTATCCTTGCCAGATGTTAACTGAACACTGTTGTCCTTCTGTTTAAAACTGTACAATGGTTTCCCATACATTTTGAAGAGAACGTAAACGCATTCCCATAACTTACACAGACCCGCATGACCTAATCCCCGCCCACCTCTCCAGTGCCATGTCCTTTTACCTCACCTTTCACTTCACACGCCACACTGCACACCTTCGTTTCCTCGGACAAGCAAAATCTCCCCCATCTCCCCCACCCCCACCCCCACCCCTCACACGTACTATTTCTTTGCTCAGTACCATCCTCCATTCCCCATCATGCCTAACTGACATTTTTTCATTCTTTAGGTCTTCACTTTCCCTCCATAATGAACGCTTGGTCTAAATTGAACTTCTAGTATTATCCATCATGGATCCTGTCTGTTTCAGAGCAATCAAACGTTTGGTTATGTGACTGCATTTATACTTCACTATGCTGCAGGCTTAGAGACGGCGGGGGCTCTGTTTTGTTCACCACCATAAACCTAGAAACTATAGCTTTGGCACTTAGTCAACACTGGACAACTGAATTAATGAACTACTAATAGCGCAACAAAGCAGCTTTTCCCTTAAAAGGAACTCTCTGCCCCGATGTAAAATCAAGCCTTTACATTCAAAGCAGAATCTGTTTGCAGCAACGCAGGTAGCAATTTTGTTCTAGCTTCAGAAAAATGACAAGGACTATTCTCCATAAGATAGGCTGCTGCTACACTAGGGAAAATAAGGTAGATTTCTTGTCTTGGGGACATGAATGGCCCTTTGGCTGCGTTGCACGTTCTTAGTGACCAGAAGCAGCCATCAGTATCAGTCTCCAGAAAGAAGCACTGTGCCCGCTTTGGCGCTCATATGGTGTGGCGGCTGCATGGTGTGGTGTGCGGACTTCCCCACTGCAAGGTTTTACCTCAAATGTGCTTGTGACTCTCAGCACTAGAGATTCCGCCCGTCTGGCTTGAGACGAGCACTATCAGAATTGCCACTGTCTGTGAGACCAAAAAATGCATATATGAAACATGCAACAGTAGAGGCACATTTGATGAAGAAGGCTCTGGTGTGCGTACACACGTGTGTGTGTGTGTATGTGTGTATGTGTGTGTGTGTGTGTGTGTGTGTGCATGCACACATAGCACCCTTAACAAATTTACTTTGATTCAGAGAATGTTAGAGCTGAAAGGAATTCAGGGATTGTCATAGCCAACTTGTGGGCAGATTAGGGGTCAAAAGCCAGTCTGTTAGGGAACAGGCCATACTCAGTGAAAGCAAGGACCTCGAGAAAGGAGTAACAGGACACCAGGGCAGGGCAACAGGCCAGTTTAGGAGAGCTGAGCCCAGTGGTGCATGGCATCACTGGGAGACCTGATCAGGCCCCGAGCAGGGCAAGGCAGGACACAAGCTTTAGCTCAGCGTTTTCAGTGCTTGCAATCCTCCCTCCCACCCACTCTTCCAGCCGGCTTCAACAAAGAAGAGACAGTCACTCTGAAAGAATTTTCCAAGGCTGTAAGTGGATCAAGAGTAGTGCACTTAATTAAAGAGAGAGCACCCAGATGGGCTTTCCAGCCATTGGAATGTGGAGAACTTTGTTATAGAGTGCGATGAAAAATTCACATAAACAGACTCCCTGGGAAATGAGGTCATTTATTCAAAGGACAATAATACCAAGACAACTTGAGGGGAGCTCCAGGTACTTTCTCCCTCTTCTTACTCCCCAGTCTTGCCTGTTCTTTGCTTTTTCCTCTCCCCACTCTTTCAAAATCTCTTGCAAGCAACCCAAAGAGGAGATGCTGGGATAGGAGAGGTGGTGAGGACAGAAAAATGGGGAAGTGGGGATTATGAGGGGGCCAGGAAGAGGAGGAGGGCCAAGAGATGTAGGGGGGAGGGAAGAAGCATGACAGGTATTCCAGTAAGGTTAGTCTCATGACAGCATCCAAAACAGCAAAGTATCAAAACAAGGCTATAGCTTCTGCTCTTCTCAAAGGACATTTTCCTCAGAAAAGCTACAGAGAATGCCACCTTGAAAAAAGCTCTCTGGCCAGGAGTTCACCAGTGTAGTACTGGCCCAACGTGTTTGGCCATGCCATCCTGTGCAACTCTGTAGCCTCCAGTCATTGCAGAAAAGGAGAATGTTGGGTGGGAGGGCTTGTGTGGTCCTCTCAGCTCTGAAATCCAGCAAGTCATAGTAAAAGATGGAGGGAGAAACTGGCTGGGAGGGAAGGCCCCAGCAAGCAGGTCCTCAGGACTGAGGCTTTCATACTGCAGGAGCCCTTGTGCGATGAAGTGCTCCAGGCAGCCAGAGCCAAAAATTCTTGTCTGACCGAGACGCACAGATGACTAAAAAGCATATCCTCATGTGTCACCAACGCACTAGAGCAAGAAGGGCCTGTTAGGTCTAAGGTCTAAGAGGATTATTGGATTGAAATGTGAGGCTAAGTCTGTGACAAGACTTTTATAAGCTTCTGGTAGGCTCTTTGGTGGGATTTTCGAGTCATGACTCTCAGGGGCACAAAGATGATGCATGGGTGTTTCTCAGTACATGGTTGACCCAGTCCTCCCTCAGGGCTCCAGGCCTTGGGCTGCTGCAAGGTGGGATGGGCTCAGCAGAGCTGTGGCCCCCTGAGACACCCAAAAGAGCCCCTTCACCCTCTTCTGATGAGAGTTGCAGACATCAGTGCAGGCTGGAGGCAGTGTCATGAAGTAAAATGTGCTTGTTCTCAGACCATCCAGGCTGTGAGATGCAACCTCTGTCTGTGGCATAGGGTCGGCAATCCTTTCAGCCTCCAGGGCCACTAATGGGGGGTCTTCCAGGATGAAGAACTAGGCAGTATATTGGATCATCTCTCTTTGCTTTTCTGGATGCATTTTCTATTATGGACCACCTGCTCTGTGTCTCAGGAGCTACCCCGTATGGACTCACCAATAGGCCCTCTTGCTCACAGCCACCTACTGGGTGTGACAAAGGG
The DNA here is from genome assembly GCF_002007445.2 of Ailuropoda melanoleuca. NCBI lineage: Eukaryota > Metazoa > Chordata > Mammalia > Carnivora > Ursidae > Ailuropoda > Ailuropoda melanoleuca. The sequence goes on along the minus strand of NC_048227.1, from coordinate 94,355,500 downwards.
AGACATTGGCAAGAATGGGAAGAGAGCAAGACTTGGATATGGCCTCCATATTTTCCATTTGCCCCTCCAGGTCCATTTCCCCCATCTCTAAGGAGATTTCTTTCCTCCTTCCTTCCTTCCCTCCCTCCTTCCCTCCCTCCCTTTCTTTCTTTCTTTCTTTCTTTCTTTCTTTCTTTCTTTCGAGAGAGTGTGTGAGCTAGGGGGGAGGGGCAGAGATAGAAGGAGAGAATGAGAGAGAATCTTAAGCAGGTTCCTCGCCCAGTGCAGAGCCTGATGTNGCTTTTCCCTTAAAAGGAACTCTCTGCCCCGATGTAAAATCAAGCCTTTACATTCAAAGCAGAATCTGTTTGCAGCAACGCAGGTAGCAATTTTGTTCTAGCTTCAGAAAAATGACAAGGACTATTCTCCATAAGATAGGCTGCTGCTACACTAGGGAAAATAAGGTAGATTTCTTGTCTTGGGGACATGAATGGCCCTTTGGCTGCGTTGCACGTTCTTAGTGACCAGAAGCAGCCATCAGTATCAGTCTCCAGAAAGAAGCACTGTGCCCGCTTTGGCGCTCATATGGTGTGGCGGCTGCATGGTGTGGTGTGCGGACTTCCCCACTGCAAGGTTTTACCTCAAATGTGCTTGTGACTCTCAGCACTAGAGATTCCGCCCGTCTGGCTTGAGACGAGCACTATCAGAATTGCCACTGTCTGTGAGACCAAAAAATGCATATATGAAACATGCAACAGTAGAGGCACATTTGATGAAGAAGGCTCTGGTGTGCGTACACACGTGTGTGTGTGTGTATGTGTGTATGTGTGTGTGTGTGTGTGTGTGTGTGCATGCACACATAGCACCCTTAACAAATTTACTTTGATTCAGAGAATGTTAGAGCTGAAAGGAATTCAGGGATTGTCATAGCCAACTTGTGGGCAGATTAGGGGTCAAAAGCCAGTCTGTTAGGGAACAGGCCATACTCAGTGAAAGCAAGGACCTCGAGAAAGGAGTAACAGGACACCAGGGCAGGGCAACAGGCCAGTTTAGGAGAGCTGAGCCCAGTGGTGCATGGCATCACTGGGAGACCTGATCAGGCCCCGAGCAGGGCAAGGCAGGACACAAGCTTTAGCTCAGCGTTTTCAGTGCTTGCAATCCTCCCTCCCACCCACTCTTCCAGCCGGCTTCAACAAAGAAGAGACAGTCACTCTGAAAGAATTTTCCAAGGCTGTAAGTGGATCAAGAGTAGTGCACTTAATTAAAGAGAGAGCACCCAGATGGGCTTTCCAGCCATTGGAATGTGGAGAACTTTGTTATAGAGTGCGATGAAAAATTCACATAAACAGACTCCCTGGGAAATGAGGTCATTTATTCAAAGGACAATAATACCAAGACAACTTGAGGGGAGCTCCAGGTACTTTCTCCCTCTTCTTACTCCCCAGTCTTGCCTGTTCTTTGCTTTTTCCTCTCCCCACTCTTTCAAAATCTCTTGCAAGCAACCCAAAGAGGAGATGCTGGGATAGGAGAGGTGGTGAGGACAGAAAAATGGGGAAGTGGGGATTATGAGGGGGCCAGGAAGAGGAGGAGGGCCAAGAGATGTAGGGGGGAGGGAAGAAGCATGACAGGTATTCCAGTAAGGTTAGTCTCATGACAGCATCCAAAACAGCAAAGTATCAAAACAAGGCTATAGCTTCTGCTCTTCTCAAAGGACATTTTCCTCAGAAAAGCTACAGAGAATGCCACCTTGAAAAAAGCTCTCTGGCCAGGAGTTCACCAGTGTAGTACTGGCCCAACGTGTTTGGCCATGCCATCCTGTGCAACTCTGTAGCCTCCAGTCATTGCAGAAAAGGAGAATGTTGGGTGGGAGGGCTTGTGTGGTCCTCTCAGCTCTGAAATCCAGCAAGTCATAGTAAAAGATGGAGGGAGAAACTGGCTGGGAGGGAAGGCCCCAGCAAGCAGGTCCTCAGGACTGAGGCTTTCATACTGCAGGAGCCCTTGTGCGATGAAGTGCTCCAGGCAGCCAGAGCCAAAAATTCTTGTCTGACCGAGACGCACAGATGACTAAAAAGCATATCCTCATGTGTCACCAACGCACTAGAGCAAGAAGGGCCTGTTAGGTCTAAGGTCTAAGAGGATTATTGGATTGAAATGTGAGGCTAAGTCTGTGACAAGACTTTTATAAGCTTCTGGTAGGCTCTTTGGTGGGATTTTCGAGTCATGACTCTCAGGGGCACAAAGATGATGCATGGGTGTTTCTCAGTACATGGTTGACCCAGTCCTCCCTCAGGGCTCCAGGCCTTGGGCTGCTGCAAGGTGGGATGGGCTCAGCAGAGCTGTGGCCCCCTGAGACACCCAAAAGAGCCCCTTCACCCTCTTCTGATGAGAGTTGCAGACATCAGTGCAGGCTGGAGGCAGTGTCATGAAGTAAAATGTGCTTGTTCTCAGACCATCCAGGCTGTGAGATGCAACCTCTGTCTGTGGCATAGGGTCGGCAATCCTTTCAGCCTCCAGGGCCACTAATGGGGGGTCTTCCAGGATGAAGAACTAGGCAGTATATTGGATCATCTCTCTTTGCTTTTCTGGATGCATTTTCTATTATGGACCACCTGCTCTGTGTCTCAGGAGCTACCCCGTATGGACTCACCAATAGGCCCTCTTGCTCACAGCCACCTACTGGGTGTGACAAAGGGAGACATTGGCAAGAATGGGAAGAGAGCAAGACTTGGATATGGCCTCCATATTTTCCATTTGCCCCTCCAGGTCCATTTCCCCCATCTCTAAGGAGATTTCTTTCCTCCTTCCTTCCTTCCCTCCCTCCTTCCCTCCCTCCCTTTCTTTCTTTCTTTCTTTCTTTCTTTCTTTCTTTCGAGAGAGAGTGTGTGAGCTAGGGGGGAGGGGCAGAGATAGAAGGAGAGAATGAGAGAGAATCTTAAGCAGGTTCCTCGCCCAGTGCAGAGCCTGATGTGGGGCTCGATCTCATGACCCTGAGATCATGACCTGAGCCAAAATCAAGAGTCGGATGCTTAACTGACTGAGCCACCCATGTGTCCCTCTGAGGAGATTTCTAAAGAATATATAACTTTAAAATACTACGTGGTGCCCAGTCACACATATTGTAAATGACAAAATATGGGTATGTAATCACTACAACAATCAACTCATGGAATTTGGGAAGGTTGATTAGAATTGACATCGACAGGCACATTCGAAGAATTCTGTTAGACCTATGCTTTGCTACCCACCCACTTTCTCATCATAAACACCCCTCGGGTTTTTCTATGGGTCTCGCTCTCACTGTCACCGGCCATTTTAATTTATTTCCTCATGTCAAACACCAAATTGCCCAACTTTTGATCCTCCACCACATTGTGACTTCCCATTGTCAAGGAGCTTCAAATTTTGGCTTATGTTGCAGGTAACGTCAAAGGCATGTGGTACAGAGTTTGAGCTTAAAGCCGTAAAATGAAAAGACTGTTCATTTGTGCTGTCCCTCCTGCTCTGAACATCCCACTGGCAGCCTTGCCAGGCGTCTACATTTCTGCTTGGTGAGTATACGTAAGGCTTGACTATGAGGCATCCCTCTCCGGTCATGAGATTTCTGCCCCTACCAAAATACCACCTCAAAATCCACCCGAAATTTAGATTTTCAGACTTTCCCACAGGGATTCCCTTCAGAGCTGGTCTCTAGCCACATTAGAAATTCTTGTTTCTTGTTTTACAGCTAAACCCACACGCCTTTTGCCTTCCCCTCCTTCATCTCCACGGACTCCATGCCCTGTGACACCTTCCTCCCACTCTCCTTCTCTTCATCCCCTTTTTACCTCTTCCCTTTCTCTCTCCCTCCCTGGACACAAGACTGGAGGGCCTGGTGAAGTGAGTTGTGCAGGGGTTGGTGTGGAACTGAGGTCTATGTGGAGGACTGGACCGAGGGGCTGGCCTGGCCCTGGAGAAGTAGGGAGCACTTGACAAGGAAGAGTACTTCTGGACGCCAATGGATACATCTATTTTCACATTTTCCAAAATGAGCATGAGACTGGCTGTCTGAGAGCAAAAAACCACATCCTTAGAGAATTAGGAGGGAGGCGCAGGACGACGGTTTCCTCTCTCCTAAGACTACGTGCAAAAAAGCAACTTCTGGCCAAAACGAAAGAAGAGAATCCTGGACAAAGCACAAGCCATCAAACCAACACAACGTGGGTTCATCCTTGTGCAGGGGACTTTGAACAAACACTCAATGGGCCTCGTCACAAATTTGCCCCTTCCTCTGGTTGACTGGCACGTTTGTTTTTGACTGGCCCCCTATCCAGACTGAGGAAACTAAGTAAACGAGGAGAAGCAATAGTTTTCACTGCTAAGCAAATACACAGGGAAAGGGTAACAATTAAAAGCTTAATTATTGGCTGTAAATGACAGACCTTAAAAACTGTCCCGGAGGGGTTTGGAGACACAGGAAAAAGGGTTGATGCTTACAGTCCAGCTTTCAGGAGCCTTTGACCGTAGTCACAAAGCTGTTCCTGACCCTCAGTTATGTCTGACCTGGAATCAGACGGCTCACAGGTGTAGCTGCAACTGTTTCTCTTTTTCGGGGAGATGTTCTCTTCAGGGGGGATAACTTATCTTCTGGTGACCCACGTCAAGGGGATCAATGTCAGGAAAAAACAGTGGTTGTTTCCTTTGTATTTTAAGACTTCCTATTTTTGGCATCCTTCCTTGAGAATGGCTTTATCTCAGTGCAGAGACCAGGAAGTCAATTGTGTTGGCTAGAGCGTCCTCTGGGCCAAGCCAGGGCCTGGGCTGCAGACTGTCCATCTGAATTTTTGCAACTCAGTTAGAGTGGGCGAGCTCCAGTCTTTGTGTCCCTATGACAGTTTCACTACTAACAATAGAACAAATGACATTGTGAGTGTCCAGGGAATTTTTGCGGCATACTGTCGCCGTGGGTGGATGGCTGAGGGGTATAACAAACATTACTGTTTCGTTTTAGTCTTCAGATTCAGTTGTTAATGAAGATTTTAAAGAAATGTCACCCTTATTAAGACGATTAAGAAAAATTACTCCATCTGTTCGTGGTTCATCTATAACACATGAATATTCCCTCAAATTTAGCAGTGCCTTAATTTAAACATTTTGCTCTTTAGAATGTTTTTTTCTTAAATTAAAAAAATTTTGAGTTCTCAAAATTAAAAAAAAGCAAAGACTAATATAATACCACACACATATTTCCATCATTCAGACTCATTAACTTAATGTTTATTGGATTTACTTCTAGCTTTTTTTTTTTCCTCCTCTCTGTTTTTCATTTTTCATTTTTTCAAGAGGTGGTAAAAGTTTACTTTACCCACCATCCTTGGTCCCAGAAGGTTTTGTCATTCCCACCACTGCAACTATGCCATGGTATCATGAGTTTGGTATGTGTGATTCAAGCCCATTTTCATATTTTACATAAAATATATGCCCAGAAAATATAGAGTACATTTTTATGTGTATTTTGCTTTTTTTCTTTTTCAAATAAGTTATTTTATTGTACTAAGAACATGTAACATGAGACCTACCCTCTTAGCAAATTTTTTAAAAGTTTTTAATTCCAGTTAAACAGTGTTATATTAGTTTCAGGTGTACAATATAGTGATTTAAGAATTCCATACATCACCCGGTGCTCAGCATGACAAGTGCACTCCTTAATCCCCATCACCTGTTTAAAATTTTTTACCAATCCGATGGGTGAAAAGTGCTATTTTGTCCTCAGTTGTATTTCCTGATTACCACTGACAATGACGCTTGCTAGCACTTGTACAGCACTACGTGCCAGCCACTTTTCAAGCAGTTAATTTGTATTAACTAGTTTTACTCTTTCAATCCTAGGAGGCTGGGAGCTCTTTTACTGTGCTAGGAAACCTAGACACAGACTTCAAGTTACCTGCCAAGGTCATTGGCCACCATATTCCCTCTATTATAAATTTCCTATTTATACCCTTTACCCATTTTCCCCCCATCATGTTGCTCGTCTTTTTCTTACCAATATCTAGGATTTCAAGAAATATAGTACAGATGCCATTTTTTTGGGGTCAATTATACATGTCGAAAATAACCTCTCCCAGTCTGGCACTTACTTGTAGAACTTGGGGTGGCATCTTCACATTTTCCAAAGCATTTTTCACTTATGCTATGTCAACCATTCATTCATTCATTCATTCAATATTTATGGCTCACAGTACTTGGCACTATCGAAGCCTCCAAAATTACAGACCTCTTTGCCATGATGGAGTCTGACTCGTTCCAGGGGGGAAATAACAAAAAATATACCAGCAACCAAGAAAATGTAGGTCTGCTGGTGATAAGTTCTACGGAAGCAAATAAAGTCCAGTTAGTGTCTTTGCGTGCTGAGAGACTTCAAGAAGCACTAAGTTATTTTGTTTAGTTCTTAACTGCGCTAGAAATTGAATTTAGGAAAAAATTTTTTATAAAACTTTAAATAGAGTATGTTGATCATTGTCAATTCAAGAAAATTGGCTTTGATAAATGTTCCATAGGCTTAAATGTTGGGGGGAGGGGTGCCCTTTATGAATTTAGCTGTTTAGAGTCTAGGGCAAATAAGGCCAACTCCATGGACTCAGGCCAGCCAATCAAATGGAATCACAAGTGGAAAATAACAAGAATAAACGTAAAGTTCTGTGTTTGAGCTTTAAAAAAAGAAAAAAACCCAATAAGTTAAGGGCAGCACACGTGAAAAAAACCCAGGAGTTTTAATTGGCTCCTATCCAAACTTCATGTATAGCAAATCCACTTATTTAACTTCCTAGGGATTTATTTTACAACTAGTTTATGTTGGAAGGTTAACTGGGAGGAGCACTGCCTAAGATTAGATTTCTATGAACTCTTTGTGTACACACACACACACACGTACACTTCTATGCAGNGAAGGTTAACTGGGAGGAGCACTGCCTAAGATTAGATTTCTATGAACTCTTTGTGTACACACACACACACACACGTACACTTCTATGCAGAGTATGCAATTTGTACATTTTGTTTTGAAAAAGTTTCTTGGCCAAGTTATCACAGAAGAGCGCTTTCTGGTAATGTGTCTTGCCGTGTGGTCTGTGGACCACCAGCATTAGCATTACCTGAAAACTTACTAAACACACAGATTCCAAGGTCCTGCCCTTGACTTCCTAAACCAAGATCTCTGAGGATGGATCCCACGATCTGCGGCGCTTTCACAAACGATCCCAGGTGATGCTTTCGTATGCTAAAGCTTGAGAATGCCTGCTCTATGTCAGAACAGGCAGTCTTCTTAGGAAAATTTGGCTTTAACTCTCAGCACACCTGTGGTTAGTCTGTCTTCTGACTGGGTTTCTTAATTTCCATAAGAACATGTCCACTCTGTTCTTTCCTTTTTCTCTCCCACTTGGTCAGCCTTCAAAGACCATGGACTCACTGCTCACCATCAACAGAGAAAACCTGCCTTCCTGCTTTTCTTTTTGCTTTAGCCACTGGGGAGCTCAATCACAAAATTGGAGCCTGTCATGGGCACTACCCACGAGTTTATGGCAACCACTTCGTTTATCCGGCATTACTCTTGGCTTTATCCTCCTTCCCCACACCGGTTTTCCCTTTCCATCCTTTCACTGAAAAATTCTATTGTCCTGGCTGCATTTCTGTAAACCCCCTCACACCCCTCACACACTTCTGTTTGGAATAGGGTGAGGTAGAAATAAACAATCAAAAAACAAACTAGTATTTATATTGTTGTCAGGAACATATGGGTTGAATAAAACAAGGTCAGCAAATCATTAAATGACACAGAATCACATTAAAATTAAGGGAAAAAATGTGTGAGACTGGGTTTTGCATTCATCTAATGACGTATTCATGATTGTCTTATCTGAGAGCAGGAGATGGAAGAGAAACTGTACTAGGAGCCCAAGTAATGAGCTTACTATTCACGATCTAGACACTTGTCAGCATCCCTAACTCATGATAAGAATTCGTATATTGTTGTGGACTAAATGTCTATTTATATGTTGAAGCCCTAACTCCCAAGGTGCCTATATTTGGAAAGGAGGCCTTAATGGAAGAGATGAAGGTTATGTGAAATCCTAAGGGTGGGGTTCTGATTTGATAGGATTAGTGTCCTTCTAAGAAGAGACATCAGAGACCCACCCTGCCCTCCACTGACACACCATGGGAAAACCCACGAGAAGGCAGCTATCTGCAAACCAGGAAGACGGCTCTCACTAGGAGCCCACCGTCCTGGCACTCTGATCCTGGACTTTCTAGTCTCCAGCACTGTGAGAAAGAAATTTCTGTTGTTGAAGTCACACAGTCTGTGGTGTTTTGTTATGGCAGCCTAAGCAGACTAATATATATATACGTGTATGTGTGTGTGTGTGTGTGTGTTTAAAAATGGACAAGAGATTATGATAGGAAAACAATGTGAACTCCTTGTTATTGACCTTCCAACAGAAGAATTAGGCACATATGAAAAGAAAATGAAACCAAGAGAGAAAGAAAATGCTACTTGCAACAACCCCCAGGAGCTCTGGGTTAAAGTCCATGGAAATTTACTCTTCCTCCTATATCCCTGAAATGAAAGCCAAAATAATGAGCCCATGCCTTTAGCAACCTGCAGTCCTAATTCAGCCACCTGTTTCGGTTGAAAAGGGGCTGCCTTCGATCTTCCCAAGTTGACTCTGGCACCTGTCTAGCCCCAGATCCCAATTAATCAGAATACGTATAAAGAGGTGACTGCCTAGAGTTGTTTTTCTACTCTTGATCCTGACAGAGGAGTCAGAACGAGAAAATGGGTCCTGTATTGAATCACTCCCCAAGGTAAAGAGGGCCATCCTGGGACTGCTGGCTTCAGGTCACTGCCAACAGATCAGGCCAGTTGGAGCCACCAGTTAGGTCTCTGAGACCATCCCGGGTAATGAAGTTGTACTAAGATAGGTTGGAAAATCACCTGATCACCCCTTAATGCCCCCAAGATGCTGGAAATCTTTCTAACAAGGAGACCAGGCCCATGCAAACTGACGTGAATTTCTTTTAGGGGCTACCTCAATAACCCTCTATATAGGTGTCCTAGGATTCCTGTTTCTGACTAACGGTTAGTAGAATGTCATCTCCTGGGTGAGCATTTGCCCTTGATTCCTCTGCTCACTCCCCAAGTCACCATGCTGCAGGGATCTGTGACTCCTATGTGGTTAAATGGAGACACTAAGGTGGTCAGGGACTTCTGGCCATTGAAGTGTCCCTTGGACACTATCAAGTGCCTATAACAGTCCTAGAGTCCATAGAAGAGGAGTGAAGTGAGTCCTAGGAAGGAAAGAACTAAGAAAGAAGGTTTACTGATGATGCAATAAAAGGAATTGCATTCAGGAGGGAAGGAACTTATCACTTTTGTTTGTGTCATTCTCTACAACAGTTTCTGATTATAGCCATTTGCTAGCTAATGCCCATCCGAACTCCCTGATCAGTCCCAGGACAGTGGTAGTTTATAGTTAATCCCAATCTGTAACATCCTAGATAAAGACAGAGATTGTCTTAGTTCTTATTCGCTCCCTTTTCTGCCTAAGCACGCCTTCCTCCACCTGTGATCACCCCTCTTTTCAACTTTCACATCTCCTACTGCAGCTTGTAACTTACATCTCCTGTACACTTTCTGCCATTTCTAGAAACCAGAAACTTCAGCTCCACCCCTTTTGGGGCACAATGCAGCAAGTACCCACACCAATTAATGTGACTAGGGCCAGACTCTGTGTTAAACCCATACATTATTTCATATACTCCTCACAGCAAATGTATAGGCACTACTCTTCTCCCAACTCACAGAGGACAGGATAGACTTAGAGAGTGACTTGCCCAGCCCACGGAGCAAAGCACATGCGTTCCTGACTCTGCCATACCCTCCCCTGTCAGAGCAGGAGCACTGCTCATCACCATCTGAACATTTCCTCCGCTATTCATCCTTCCCTGAGAGGTCAGGGAAAAAGAGACTTTTCACCTCTGGTCTAAAACGAACAAAATGCTTTCCCTTGATTCAATTCTTTTCTATTTGATGAAGTTCTTCTTCCAAACATTTCCTTTTCTATACCTTTGATCTTTCATTTTCTACTCACTCCTTTTCATGAAAACCATGAAAACCAACTAAAAAGTGATTCTTGCACATGAACTGTCACACGTTTGAAATGTGTTTTTTAGAGAGCCTCAGTCTTGCTGATTTCAAACACTTTTTTCTTCTGTGTATTGCTTTTAAAAGAGCCATCAGTTAGCTATCAGACTCTAGGTTGATGCATTTTGTACTTAGCTGTGGTCTGTTTACCCCCTTGTGCAAAGTAACACTTCAATTTTGATGATTTGTTTAGCAGAGTGCTGACGTCACGGAGCTCAGACTCTGGAAGGGGTGATGAGATCTAAGTTAGTGCTGCATGGACATGAGATGTCATAGAGTTCAAGGGAGGAGAGGGCACTTATCACCAGAAAGGTGGTTAAGTTTTCATGGAGGACCTGGGCTAGAAGGCTATGTCTGGGAGAAGTTCTGCAGGCAGAAATTGGAAAGGGGGCACCAGCCAGGGGAAACAGCATAAGAAAAAGTATAGAGGCAGGACAGCCTAGAGAATATATGGCAAAGGGTATTTGACCAGTTTGGGTGGGCACAGAGAACATGGGACCAGGGAGGTTATTCTGGTGGCAAAGTTCAGAATAGACCAGAATTTGGTAATATGAGGGTGGGAAGACTAGTTGAAAGGCTATTGAAATAGTCCAAGTGAGAACTACTGAGTTCCTGTCCTGTCCTTGAATAGTAGCAAGAGAAATGGAAAAAAAAAATGTTTGAGAGACATTTTGGAGGTGAAAGTCACTATTGTCCTGGGTAAAGGGAAGAGGAACTTCAAAGTTATCTTAGCCTGAGCCCATGCAGTGTGAAGATGGCGATGTTGAACAGAAATGGAAAGTCATGAAGAAGAGCAGCCTTAGAGGAGTAGGGCATGAGTTCAGTTCCGACCACGTTGAAGTGCAGCTGTCAGTGGGATGTTCCCGATAAGACTGAATCTAGCAGGCATGTTGAAATCTGGCAACTCTGGAAAGCAGCCAGGGTTGGAAATACACAGTTGAGAACATCTTGCATGTAACCAAAAGCTCTTAGAAAGTGCAGAGCATTTAGTAAGCGTTCAGCATGAGGGAAATGCTACTGAGTAGAAACCATGTTGTATTCATTTCCTTAACCCAACCCCATTCTTGCCAGTGATAGGTGCTCAAGAAACAACAAGGAAATGAATGAATAATGAGATGCTCAATATATGTTTGCTAAGTGAATCAATGAAAGAAGTAAATCAAAAACCAAATGACTGCATGATGAATTTATGAAGTCCCGTAATGACGAATGAGAAGGGAGTAAGACTGAGGGCATACTATTGGGAATATAATGTGGAATGCATTTTTGCAAAATTTCACCAAGAGCCTGAAGAAATCTTTGATGGAAAAGTAGCTGGGAGGCTGTAAGCTGTAAGCATGCTTACTTGCATAAAGTAGCCACTGTGCCCTCTCTGCCTCATGGGGATTTCTGGGACGTTGCAGACGTTTTCTGGCTTGCGAGCCTCTGTTTCCTGGCTGCAGTCAAGCCCTGGGCCATCTTTTGTTTCATTCAGTCTCAAATCAGAAGATCCTCTTGGATGCTGGCTCTCAGCTGGGAAATGGAAACTATTTGTGCTGCCATGAAGGAAGCTTTCTGCGTCTGGCAGGGTCTCCGGGCTGGAACCAGCATAAAGAGAAAATTAGGAAATAATCAAGTAGGCTGTGCTCTTGGTGCATTTCATTGTTAGTATTCCAGTTACCGGGAGGATGTCTCAAGCTCTTCCTGGTTTACTGCCTTGAACATTAAAAGAAAAAATAATCTCTGCAATGCTCAAGTTCATAAGAATGAGTATCCCAGCAAGAAAGTCCGTGGAAGAATCTGTGAATAGTGCAAGATGGCATGGGTGATAAACATGGTCTGTCAGGACGTTTTTCCATTTGCTCACTGCTCTTCTGGCACAGGCCTGAGGGGGCAGAACAAAGCCTATTTTGTGCTTCCCAAAGCACCCCTGCTGTACTTTCGAGGGTTTTTCTTTTCCCCAGAAGCCTGCTTGAGGGAATTTTTAGCCCTTTCCTTCAAAGAAATAAATGAGGCCACTGTTTTGCTGGCGTTTGGTATAGGGAAGGGCAGTCTCTAGCTCCCACTTATAATCTTTGCATATTCCATGGAGGAGGCAGAAATCTGTGTGGTATACTTCAGGATGCAGAGAACTCCCTCTGCTCCAAAAGGTGTCCCCCACCCAGGCGCTGAAGTATCTGGAATACTACTATGACCCTCATAAAGTAGAGGCCTTCTGTCCACTGCTCCTGCTTCCAGCTCATCCCTATCACCTCCAGTGAGCAGTGGCCCGGGCCTGCTTGGGGACCTCCAGGGACACGGCAGCACCTCAGGAGGGAGTCTGCTGTGTGGACAAACAATGTTCATTATTTTAGAAAGTTCCAGTTCACACTGAATGAAAATCCACCTCCCTGGTTTACATTTCATATTTCTTCCATGCAACAGCTCTGCAAATATTTGAAGAGAACTCGTGTATCTCCATTTGCCAAACAAAATATTATCCACTGTTTCCCACTGGTCATGATTACCAGCCCAGATTAAAACAGATACCACCCTTCCCTCTCTCCTTCTTCCTGCTTGCTGCTAGTTTTCTTCCTGCAATATTTCTGCATCTCTATGTGTCAATCACTGTGCTAGACAGCCTTCCCCTCCACCATACACCATGAACATTTGTCTCTTAAAGGGAAGTGTAGAACCCACCTTAGACTGAGTGAGGTCATGAATGACTTTGGAGTTACGTGGATCTGAATTCAAGTTCCAATTCTGTCCTTCTGTTTTGCTGTAGGATCCAGTCAAGTTTGTTGACCATGATGAAAATTGATTTTGTTACAATATGGAGACAATGGTCTCCGTTTTGGAGAGGTAGAGAAAATTTGTGCCAACTGCCTGGCTATCACCTGGGCCGAGAGGTGGGCCGTCACTGAGAACAACTGGGTCCATTACGCCATGCTATTAGGTCAAATAAAGGCATGGAATAGTCTTGATCATCAAAATATATCAGCCACAAACCCAGCCATCTGTGAACTTGTTCAACACACCATCTGTGTTTTCCTTTAAGTTACTGATAAAAATGTTGGCCAGAATGTGGCCTTAGAAAGAGCCCTGTGACCTTCTGTAGGGACAGCATCCTCTTGTGCCTTCTTTCTTTAATAAGCGTTCCTTGGTCAGGGACATTGAGCAAGTTATAAATAGAATGGTGCTCTTTTCTGGTCTATGTTTCTCCCTTTCTTCCACATGCATATTGTGAGAGCTTTTGTCAGTTGCCCTGCTGAAATCCAGATAGGCTATGTCTAGATCATTTCCCTGATAGCGTAATGAAAAGATCCCCTCTCTCCCATGCATTCTCTTTTGAGAGGAAACTCTCTTGGGAGAGCTAACATGTTGCACGAATTCACACTAACCTGGTAGTGATCTAACAGACCCCTTTCTAACTGACTCAGCACAATACTGGAAGTGAAGGGAGGGTTGTTAATATAAGCATTTAAGTGTGTAGTCACAGCAGAATGGAGAATGAAAATAAATCTTGTTGACTTAGCCAATAAGCTCAGAAAGGACCCATGCACAGATCCACATTTACAAAGAGATAAAGACATGAACCTGATTACATAGCTTCTGAGAATTCCAAACATGCTCGCAAATATGCCCTTCTCTCCCCTTCTGTTCTAAAAATCACCAGATTCAACAAGTGTCAAATGGACCTTACACTCCCTTCTTTCGGCCCCAGTAGGGGACTGGAGGGGTGGTAGGTCCCTGTTGCTACAGATGTTCAAGTTTAGACCAACCCTAAAATGCCCATTAATGGTGATAATAGCAGCCAGCATTCATGGAGGGCTGACTTGCATGCATTACGTGGTAATCCTCACAACCCTGTCATGGAGGCATCACTGTCAATCCTATCTTACCGCTGGGGAAATGAAGCCTCAGAGAGGATAGACAATTTGCTTAAAGCCACACAGCTATTCAAGGAACAGGGCCAGGTCTCTATCCCAATTCTTCTTCACTTAAAAGAGCTCTTAATATTTAGACAAATAATGCCTAACAGTCTCGTTTTAAGGGTTCCTTGTTTGAAAACTAACAAGACTGTACTAGTAAGGTCTCTAGGGTTTGGCCCAGAGAGATGGTGTCACTGAGCCCTTTCAGCTTCCTTCTACCTGCTCCATCTATCTTCCCGGAGGTTGCATGCTGCTCTGTGTCCTCCTAGGTGGCCTGGCTGCAGCTCCGATGAGCACAGTGATCTGGAGTGGACTCCCCCAATTTAACTTGTGGCTCACACCCAAGGAGACATCTGCTCTCTGGAATTCATACTGCTGGGAAGCCGCCCTCCAAATTGTTTTGGAAATGGGCGGTGGTGTCTTGGAACAGCTTGACTGGGGGCTGCATCTCATTACTGACATAATTGTGACCTTCCAGAAGAATATGGAAAATGCCATTGATATAATATGCAAAAATGATGTCAGTGCTATGATATGGGAGGGAAAGGGATGGCCCATGTGGGATATTTATTTTAATGATATCACCATCATTTTTTATGTGGTTCGAATTAAATAGAAGTCTTTGAGTCTAAACTCCACAAATGATCTCTCAAAACATCCCCTTGTTTTGTCTGGTGTCATTTAGCACTCAATCTGCTCCACTTCCTGGCTGACCAGAGTCCTTGATATGATTTCTTTGTTCTGATGACTTAAACTCAGAAATAAGGGGCCTTTATCTTCAATCACATTGTACTCTTAACGATCCAAGATTCAAGCATTCTTTAAAGAGAGTAGGAAGGAATGTGATTTAAATTAAGGAGACAGGTGAGATGGAGCCCCAATTACAGATGAGTTAACTTGGTCACATGCACAGAGACACACACTAAAGTTGAGATTAAAGTGTGCAGTCACCAACGGATTACAGAAATACGCACATGTTTCGTGACCCTTTGGCAAGTTTCCAACGTGGGGCTGCTGGGTTGAATCTGAAGGCCCTTCAGTTCTACTGGGTGACTGAGCTCAGTGAAGCAGATGTCTCTTTGTGGGCTCCCAGCTATTGCTGTGCCCAAGCTGTAGCACTAGCAGGTTTGCTAATAATAGCTCTATTAATACAGGGAAAGCAATAGTCCACATCCCCACCTTCCGTTAACAATGCATTTTAATGCTACCACTCATGTTACCTCACTTGACTTTTTCAACATCCCTGTAAAAGCCAGAATTGTTGACATTATGAAGGTCTTGCATGTTTCCATTTTACATATGAAGAAACAAACCCAGAGTGATGGCATTTGCCCTCCGACACATGTGTAGATAGTGGTAAACACTGGAACCCTGAGTGTTAGGCTGATGCTGCCCTCCCTCCCCCCGTAGGACATGACAGCACAGACGAGCACACGCTCACCTGAGTCAGTACCAGGTAGAGGTGCTCTGCACAAATGGCCCATCACAGAAAATCCCAGGCATCACCCCCCCTCTAAAGGCCAGTGGTGTGTGGCTATAGAAATTAGCAATTACTTCGGGTAGAGCTCTGTACAGACCTTTCCCGGGGGCACGAGGGCAGGGGTGTGGAATGTATTAGTTTGCTAGGGCTGCTGTAACAAATAACCATAGACTAGATGGCTCAAACAGCAGAAGTTTATTCTTTCCTAGTTCTAGGAGGCTAGAAGGTCAAGATCAAGGTGTTAGCAGGGTCAGTTTCTTCCAAGACCTCTCTCCTTGTTATCTTCTCCTTGGGTCTTCTCATGGTCTTTCCTCTGTGTGTGTCTGTCCTAACAACCTCTTCTTATAAGGACACGGTGTATTGGATTAGGGTCACCTAAATGACTGCATTTTAACTTAATTACCTTTTTAAAGACTTTATCTCCAAATATGGTTACTTTCTGAGGTACTAGGGGTCAGCATCTCAACATATGAATTAGGGGGTAAAACAGATCGCAAGAAATATATGGAGTGCAAGGAGAAGCAGAACGCACATGGGGCTGCGCTACATTTATTCATTTCACAAGTATTGTGTGCCTGTTTGTGTCACACTCTTTGCTCTAGGCACTGTTGGACCCTTCACTACCAGACAGGGCCCCTTTGAGGGCTACGGGACTTTAGAAGTTCTAGCAGCTACTACCAATGCTGGTTCCATAGAGTGGAGAGAAGACAAACTTAGCACCAGGTCTCTTTGGTGTGTGTAAAAATCACTTGGGGAGCTTGTTAAAGCCCAGATATTTGGGCCTCACCCCAGAGATTCTGATTCTGGATGGGCCCCAGAATCTGCATGTCCAGCAACCTCCAAAACAAGGTGGATGCGATTGGTCCGTAGACCACCCTTGGAGAAACGCTGCCATACCACGCTGGGAATTTGTCTTTCTCAGTTCTGACTTGTATTATTTATCAGCCTCAGGATTATGAACAATATCTATTCTCAAAGCTGTTTTCCTCAAGTTAGGCCAAAGGTGCAAACTAAGAGAATATGTTCATTTTACAGACCTGAGAGCTATGATTGTGCACAAAGCATGTGCAATCCATTCCCAGTTCTCCAGAAATGCTTTTAATCCTCCTGCCTTTGTACCTGCAGAGCTGAAGAGTGCTAGTCTCCATGAAATCAGAGAACATTTTTATTGCTCATTACATCCACATTTATCCCTTTGCATGTATACAACAAGAAGACAATCGACATTGTTGATGAAGGAGAGCATCGTGGCATTGGCAGGACACCCATCCCAAGGGCTTAGTTTTGAGTATTTGGAATTTAAAGAAGAGTCTGTGTTCTGAAACTTCATTTGAAAGCAGGTCATTTTGTATTTAGAACAGCTTTTCCAAAGAAATAGTTACGGACCATTCACAAAAGCCCGTTTAACCTGTAATGTGGCTGACGTGTTGACATCATTCCTACCCACTGTTTCTCAGAGTGAAGTACATTCTGAGTTCCAACAAGAATACCCACGGCAAACATTTCCCTTAATGACTTGGGTGGGGGAAGGGGAAGAAAGAAACAGTAAGTGGAGCTGGGATGACAGAGGGGTAACCGTGTGTGGCAATGTAGCAACAGTTTCAATATAGAAGTCAGGAGTGTGTGCACAGGCTTTAATCCTCTTGAATTTGTTCAGTGGCTGGGGCTATTTATTTGTATGTTGATATATGTATTTGTATATTTATTTACTAATAGAGATTATATGCACATTATCATTTATTACTCTTTAATTCATGTGAGTTAATCTGGTCTCTGCGACTAGAGTATAAACTCTTTTTTTTTTAAATTTTATTTTATTATATTATGTTAATCACCATACAGTACATCCCCAGATTCCGAGGTAAAGTTTGATGCTTCATTAGTTGCGTATAACACCCAGTGCACCATGCAATACGTGCCCTCCTTACTACCCATCACCAGTCTATCCCCTTCCCCCACCCCCTCCCCTCTGAAGTCTTCAGTTTGTTTCTCATAGTCCATAGTCACTAGAGTATAAACTCTTAAAGGTCTAGCACTGTGTATGATACCTATACTGCCTTCTGCTGCGGCATCTTGAAATCAGTTAGTTACCCTGCTGATCACACTATTGACATACTAAGTTCCAGCAGGTTCATCAATCCAGTTATGAGGGGTAGTGATGTCATGGAATTGAAGATGCTGACAATGGCGAGAAGACAGGTGGAAGTTTCACTGGTCATGCTCTGCCAGTAATTTAACTCCAAAGAGAAAAGAGGAAGCTGGACAAAATCATTTCCTTTGATCTCATGGGAAATCAGACTGAAGGAGAGTAGGTGTGTTAATAGCTTTGTTCACACCCGCTATTCTTGTGGTGCCAGGATAGGCTCACATAGGATCAAGAAGAAAGGTCAGTGACTAGAGATTCTCAAATCAAGTAGGACCATTGCCCATTCTGGAAGCTCTCTGGAGGTAAAATAGGCCTAGAGCTCTTAGTGGAATGAGCTGGACTTGCCAATGAAGTATCCCTGTTTCTGGCCAGGCTGTGGCATCTTTGTTAATGACATAACCCACACGTTATTCAACTCTGAAAACTTGTAACTTCAAGCACTCCTTAACTTCAGGAGATAAAAAGAAGTTGTCTAAATTGTATTCCTTTTCTGGAGATGCTTTTTGCTGCAGGGAAAAGAATACTAAACTAGAAGTGAGAATATCTAGGTTCTGATCCCTGTTCACTCTCATTGAATGATTAAGGAATTCAATTTACCTCTTGCTATCTCAACTGATGGTCTTCAAAGATTCTTCCAGCGCTATTAGTCTGTAAGTCTACTATTATTCTTTGGAATTAGCCAAAGAAATGATATTAGAGAAAATGATATTAGAAAAATAATATTAGGGAATGGGACAAATATACCCATTGTCATCATTTCTATTCAACATCACACTGGAGGTTCAAGCTGGTGTAATGAGGGAAAAGAAAGAAACAAAATGTAGAAGTTCTGAAGAAAAAGAAATAAAACTGATGACATGATTACATGTAGATTTATGTAGAAATCCAAAAAAAAATACTCAACAATTTTATTATTAGAATAAATGAGCTAAGACTGAGCTGGACCTTGTAACAAACTACAAATATCAATGTAATTTCTATAAGCCGACAATGAACAGTTAGAAAATATAATTTAAAAGACTCTACTTAAATTGTGTCAAAAATATAAAATGCTTAGGAATAAGTCCAACAAAGATGTGCAAGACTTCTTTATACATAAATAAGCAATATTAAGATAAAATTTTAAAAAAATAAATGGGGGAATATATGGACTGTCAATATCTTAAAGACAATAAATAGTCTTCCTCAAATTGATGTATATATTCAATGCAATCCCAATTTTAAAAATCTCAACAAAATTCCTTTAATTAAACAAATTTCCTTTATTAAATAGAGGCTATAATCCACAATCTTGGAAGCCTGAAATTTCAGAAAGTTGAAATTCTAAAATCGGTTCAAGGATCCCTCTTAAGATCCCCAACAGGACTTGTCTGCCCACACAAGACATCACTCTCATAAAACATCACCTAAGGAAGGACTATCCCACAACCCTCCCTAGACCTCCCAGGCCTCCACATTGTGATGTGAGAAAGAGGGTGAGGGGTATAATGGATTGGATCCCTGAGAAAGCAAGGTGTCATGGGAAGTATCGGAAGCACAGGGGAAGAATTAACCTGAGGCCACCTAAAAGAACCTCCGAAAAGAATGGAGAAACAGAAGGAGAAAAGGATATGAGTGCATGCACGTTAGTTTTGTTGTCAGGAGCTGAGTGGTTTTCCAATTGATATGCTCTATTTTATTTCATACGAGTTAGTATTAACAATTAGCACTTGCTATGTACAACCATATTCCAAGCATTTCACCTATATTAACTCATTTTACCCTCTGAACAGTCCTGTGAGGTGTTGTTCTATTATTATATCCCCATTATTTAACTTATTTGCCCAAGGTCACATGGAGCCCAGATTCACACCAGGTAACCTGGTTCTGGAGCCCACAGTCTTCACCACGACTTCACCCTGCAGTTCGTTTTCACTCTGTGAAAGAGTGGATTCGATTGGAAATGCTCTTGTGGAGAACAAGTGACAACACCTTCTGAGAAAACGCAGAGAGCTTTCCTCGTGTTGTCAGGGGCTCCAAGGGGCTGGAGACCATGCTTTGTTGGCGCAAGAAGGAACTTCTGAATATGTTTCAGGTCAGGAACAACCAGAAATCAGGCTGGCTTCCCAACCAAGGACAAGATCCTTTCAGGGGGATCCAAATATAATACTAAAAGGTTGTTCAAAGAATAGAAGCTACTCAGTGTTGGCACTTGATGTTGCTAATTGCTCATTTTCTGACTTTTTTTCTTTTTAAAGGCAAGGAGGAATGTGCTCTTCTCCAGAATTACCCTTGGAGAAAAAGCTAGAAGGAGATACTGACTCCCAAATTGTCTTTTGAAATGGGTAAGTGGATAAACAGGATATAGTAGACCTATTAAGACAAGAGGTGAAATTAAACCATTTGGAAGGGGTGGAATGAAATTGTTGACTTATTGACCAAATTATGCAGCCTCAATTTTATAGGAACACTGTGCTTCATAGAGAACAGCTGAACCATCCGTGTTATTTATATTCCTAGGCAAGCACCCAGGGGCACCCTGTGAGCCAAAAGCTATGACTCAAACTTCCAGTCTCGACAAGTTGGTCAGACATAAATATTCTCCTGATCTCCACAATCCCATGCACATTAATGCTCATTCTCAATAAATTCTAGTTGATTGACTCTTTGATCGCAAGACTGGAGTCTTTCCCAAGAACAGGCTAGATTTTAAAAATGGAAATGATATTGGAACAGAGCCTTTGCATTTTTCACATATTTATTAGAAAGAAAAGAGAAGATGCACAATAAATTTTCAAAGTGTACAAATGGTACTAATCACATTCGTACAGTCAAATGTTGATCTGAGGTTAATAAACCAGAAGATCACCAGAGACTCACAGAGTGGCCGGAAGAGGAGGGTGGAGTTTGATGAGGATATGTGCAAGTTAATTCATACAGAGAAATGACCCTGTCTCATCTGCTAGAACTAGAAGAAAAAAAATCCAAATAGTACACATTATTAGGGGAAAGGTAGGAAAAATACAATTGTTTTAGTCTGCTTGATTTTCTACACGCTTGAAATGCTACAATGAATAAATTGTACTCATTACCTCCAGTAAAGATCAGAATGAGCATATAAATATATTTTTACAACTTATTTTGACTTATTTCTTCAGAAAGGGCAATGATAAGCCCAGAACAGGAAGGTCTAAAGAAAGGACAGTCTGGAAGGGGTGTTTCTTGAGGGAGGGCAGCCAAGATGGGGAATCAGAGTCTCTGTTGAAAGGAGACAAGACACGGGGTAGGAACATTATACAGAGGGTCAAATTAGAAGAATAAAGTCAGAATGGAGACGGTGAGAAAGCACAGCCAGGAATGGAGTATGAGAGGAGCTTGGAACCATTTGCATCAAAGAGGCTAGTTCAAGACTAAGGTCATAAGCTTCAGCTCTCCTTTACGATACAGATGTGGGGGCTGAGAAGAGGGGCGTATGGAGAATCTCAGGGCCATGTTAGATTATTAAGGAAAACGGGTACTTTCAGTTTACAATCCTAACATTTGAGAGATGATAACCACGTCTTCCTACAAGGTGTAATTTGTAGCCTTTGTCAGACACCAAGCCCTGATTGGATGAAGCAAGGCTCTATGCCTGTATGGAAATGAATATGGCAAGCAAAAATGTGAATTCCTAGAACCAAAGACACACCTTTATTTGAATATAGACAGAACACATCTTCAAAATAATTGTAAATTATTTGCTCTGCATTTGTGTGGATTCCCCCATACTAATGCTTCCTTCATAGGAGAGAGAAGAGAAACAACTAAAAATCCTTTTTCTTTTGAAATGATCACATGCTCTTGCCATCTCACATGAAGAGAAAAACATTTACTCATTTCTGCTCTAGTAAACAGCTGTGCAGTCTGGTTGGTGGTGAGTTGCATGTACAGTGAACTGACGAAAGTGGCCACACTGTCTTCTAAAAACCCCATGAAGCACTCATTAGAGTCCTCAGCTAGGTTACAATTGCTGTTAGGACTTTTCTTTCTTGATTTATGTCTGCTAATCAAGATCATCATAAAATTATGTGACATCTCAGTTGAAGTCCTCCATCCCAAGAAAGAACCACCGCATGTCATGGTTTTAAATTATTTGGCAAAGGTCTCTGCCCTTATGATTAATTTCTTCCACACATTTCTCATTGTAAGCACTTGCCCACTGTCAAACACTATAAGGAAGCAGTCCCGCTCTTTTTGAAATGTTTCTTATTTTATTCCTGCCTCCCAACTGTATTTGATAGTCAGTGAACCCGAGCTCGTCTCTTCTTTTCTGGAATGGCAGCTATTTCAGAGTTACATATATATAATAATGATATGCATAATAATAATATACACTATATATCATATTTTATATAGTATAAATTATAATGTAGTTCTTAGTAGAGCAGAAAAAATATCTGATGATCTCTAATTTTTATAGAAATAAAACATCTTGATTGTTTTTCAAGAGGCAAGATTACTTCTTCCGGAACGGTTATCAACTCCCCAAATCCTTAAAGTTAGTGGAAATGAGGCTTTTTGAGGAGAGAAAATGACTATAGATCGGCTTCGCAGACGAGACCGCCAGTGTAGAACTGAGAACCAGAATCAATTTCTGAATACATTCCATTAGGAGAGAGAAGATTTCTTTTTGGAAAAAGAAAAACATCCAGGTACAACATCTCTGCACTGCGTGGGGACTTGAGAGCTATTCCCAACCCAAATCTTCTAGGACCTCTGGGAAGCAGGAATGTAACTGCCTGGTGTGATTCAGTTCACCATGGGGAAACTGCTGGGGAGTGAAGCATCAGCCAACTCACCTGGGTATGGACACCAGCTGTAAGTAAACTCACAGGCATGTGTTACACTCCGGTGATACCCTTTTTTAAAATTAAATCTGTATGTTGGTATTCTGGGACCCCCTCTGGTTCACAGCTACCTGCACTGGGCCACATGTAACCAACTTTTGTTTATGCTGTCTACCAAAGCAAAGTCTTTGGAGAATAAAGATGCATACAGGGAGTATTAGCAGCATCAAGGAAAATCTGGTGGGGAAGAAGAGAGAAGCGCCCTGGGGGGACTGTGTAGAAATGTGGAGTCCTAGGGTTGGGTTGGTCAAGGAGAAGTGTGTTCTCAGGATGATGGAAACCAAGATGGCAAAGGTTGGAGGCAGGTAAGTGGGGACAAGGGTCAACTTCAGATAGGGGCCTTGAGGTGACACCATGCATAGAATACTCATTAAAAAGAGAACACTATGGGGCCAGGAGACAAATTTGGGGGTGACAAGTATTCTTGGAGTCACAAAGTAAGATCCTTACCCTCTAGTTTAGGAGACAAAATGAATCAAACATAAAAGAGGCCCATCGGGTAGCACAGCAAACAACATTTTATAAAGTACCAGATGACGCGTCTGATGGTTCTGTTTCCTTAATTAAGACTTGCCAGGTTATCCTTCCAAAGCCCATCTACCCTGGTCTATACCAACTGGGTAGCAACCCTTGGTGGTGTCTGCACTAAAGCCTCCTGGTCCAAACAGATGGATTCCTTCCAGACAGAACTAGAGAATTTTTCCACCAATGAGATAGGACTTTTTTTTAAGTGGGGGAAAAAAAAAAGAAAAAAATATCTTTGTTAAACCAACTAAGGTCAAATTTGATAAAGTTTCTAAATATCATATTTAGCCAGATGATCCATGTATAGAAAAATTTTGAGACACCCATCGAAGATGTTATGAACCAGCTTTCTAATTTTCAGGTGTTATCAATTATTGCTCATTTCAACCACTAACTGTTTAAAGTGTTACAGAATGCCTGGGAATTTGTTTCTAGCTCTTGAACTTGTGGGTCCTCCAATGCAGTTTTGCTCCCACGGAAGCCTTCCGTCTGGCCCGTGCCTGCCGTGGATGAGGAAGGACCCACGCTTGTGACCCTGATAGGGGAAAGCACTCCTCACCCTTGGTAGCTTGCTTCCTCCATCTCTTTTGGTCTAATTGGAAGAGAAAGGAGAATTTCTGTCTCGGAAAGTTACTGTCACTTAAAATAAACATTTTAGAACATCTTAATTCATTGTAATCCTCCTCCATATCTACAAACATTGCCAGTAACACCAGCTCTCAGAGGGTCCTTTACGTAGAGAACTGGTCAGATGAATATGATTTATATTCAAATTTTTAAAAATTTTATTTTAAAATCACCTTTATTGAGGTGTAACTTAAAATAAAATGCACTCCTTTAAAATGTACAGCTCTATGAATTTTGACAAATGCACGTACCCAGGTCATCTACACTCCTATTGAAATAGAGACCGCTGCCGTCATCCCAAAATGTTCCATTTGCCCCTGTGCAATCATTCCCTAGCCCCCAGACAGCCAATGCGCTCTGTCACTGTAGATTAGTTTTGCCCTTTCTAGAACTTCATGTAAATGCAATCACACAGTGTTTACTCTTGCGTCTGGCTCCCTTTGTTCGACATGTGTTTTTGAGATTCATCGTGTCGTATCAGCAGTTCCTTCCTTTTTGTGGCTTTGCATGTGTATACAGGGGGAAAGAGGCTTCCTTGTGCAACCGCACACTTGCTGTTAAGAAGATGTTAATGAAGGGGCGCCTGGTGGCACAGCGGTTAAGCGTCTGCCCCAGCGTTCTGGGATCGAGCCCCACATCAGGCTCTTCTGCTATGAGCCTGCTTCTTCCTCTCCCACTCCCCCTGCTTGTGTTCCCTCTCTCGCTGGCTGTCTCTATCTCTGTCAAATAAATAAAAAATCTTAAAAAAAAAAAAAAGAAGATGTTAATGAAGATCTGATTTTTGTCTTTCAGGCCATTCTTGCAGATTCTAGTGAGACAGAATAGAATTCCATAATGCCTTCTTTGCCTGAAATGAATGGAAATTTCTATATGGCTTAAGATACACTGGACAACAAATTAAACCACGGGCTTAAAATAAAACATATGTGTTGAGTTGTAATGCACTGACTGATTTTAGAATGTATTTTTACTGTCAGTTAAGGTTATGAATGACTTGACTGTCACATGAAATCTTTTGATCCCAGATCTACCCAAAGCTACAATTCATGGGTGTGATCTCACAATCTTTCTCTTCACGTCCTTAGGCTTTGTGTTTGGAGGATCTGGCCCCAAGAGTTTTGTCAGCAACTTTAAAAGTTTTTGGTGTTTTTTCCTCATCAATTATAAGGCTTTAGAATATAAGTTTAATGATTAGAATAATGTTGACAGGGTAATAGGAAAAATGCAACAAGTATTTATTAATCTTTTAGTTGAAATACAGACAAGTAAGCTATTATTCCCTCTCTCCAGAAGTTTGTAGTCTAGTAGGGGCAAAAAACATCCAGAAAGAGCTATAACGTGGAGACCTAAGAAATATGGTTGCAGGGGAAAATCAGAGACCTCCAGGGGAATTCAGAGAGGAGAAGGAGCAGTCTGAACTCCTGGAATACAGAAGATTTCATAGAGAAGAGGTGACATTGGAACTGAAACCTAATAGAAAAACAGAACTTTCAAAACATGAGAAAAATCAGGGCCTCCCAGGCAGAGGGAAGCTGCCTGTATCAGGTGCTTATCATGGTCAGGACTGGGCTGCCAACACAGCGCGTGTGCTCGGGGTTCTCACGAGGACTCTCAGATTATGTATTATTTATTATCCCTGCTTCCGGGAGGAGGAAACAAAGGACCGCAAGTCCCACAACGTCTAAGTGGCGAAACTGGGATTTGAACTCATGTTTACTTTGCCCCAAAACCCATGCCCTAACCACGTGGCCCTTCTGCTGGACTCTCTCCACCTTCCCATTGCTAAGGCTGCCTCCTGGGGGTCTCCTGCCACCTGGCTTATCGCTGCCCTCTGTGAACATCCTGGTCACCGCCCACCTTCCCAGAGGTGAAGACCACAGGCTTCCTCTCTGTCTCAGGTCCTGCCACCAGTTCTTGGTTACTGCAGTGTCCATGTGAACAACACACACACAGCAACATCCTCAGGGTCTTGAAGGCCTTCTCTCCAGTGGTTTCTTCTTTCCATTTCTGCTACCCGATGTATCGCCACACCCCAGACCTTGTCACCACGCAGAATAGTTTCACCTCTGAAACGTGAGCTTTAGTACCCCCATCTCTGGCCACAACCTCACATTCTCTCAGTCTTGTCCCTCCTGCATGTGCTCTTGGCGGCACCTGCTATATATCCCTTCACTTCTCCCAACCTAGAAGCCCTTTCCTTGTCTGATTTCTTGATCTACATTGGGCTGCAGGATGGATCCCCAATCTACATTCTTTCTCAGATCTTTAAGCCCCTGTCTTCCCCAGGCCCTGCCCAGCCCAGCAAAACCTGTGGATCAGTCTGACAGTCTGTTGCTAACGCTGCTGAGTGTCACTGGAGCAAACCACAGCAGAATGTGCTGGATCCCCTGCAAACTCCTGGTCTCCTCCTTCAGTTGGACCTTGAACATTTTTCAAAAGTCTTTTTCTTTTTTTTTTTTTTTTTTAAATTTTAGGTACTGAAAAATTTTCAGTATAAATACCCTTCTGGGGTATTTTGTGCAATGTACCTTCTTTTTTTTTTTTAATGATGTCAAGTTCCATGATTTATTAGTTGCGTATAACACCCAGTGCACCACGCAATACGTGCCCTCCTTACTACCCATCACCAGCTTATCCCATTCCCCCCCTCCCCTCTGAAGCCCTCAGTTTGTTTCCCAGAGTCCATAGTCTTTCATGGTTCATTCCCCCTTCTGTTTACCCCCCCTTCCTTCTTCCCTTTCTTCTTCAAAAGTCTTTTTTCTTGACCTATGTTGGCCTATTATGCCTTACCACTCAGCCACTTGTGTCTTCTAATTCCCTATCCAGACTCTAGTCTTTACCCTTGCCCAGAGATGTGTCCTATCAAGAGAACTAAAGTCATCAGGTGTGAATTAGATCAACTTTCTAAAGTCATGTCAGCTTACTAAGCCTCTGTACCCTCCCTTGCTCCCTCTCTGCGGGCTTCCTGGGGGAGCCATGCCACTTCCTGTCCAAGGGCTACCTCACCTACACTCTAAATGCCACTCTTCCCCACCTCCAACAGAAAATCTTGTAATGATCCCCTTTCTCTCTTATATTTTCAACCCTTCTCGCATTTTGCTATCTCTTTCTTTTCAGCTTCTAAATATACACAAATACTTCCTATCTTAAAAAGGTATCAGTTGACCTTTTGTCCCGCTCTAGCTATAGCCCCAGCTTTCCCATTTCCTTTTCAACCAAATTTCTAGAAAGAATATTCTATATTCTATACTCATTATTCTCTCTATACTTATTCATCTCCTTTTCACTCCTGCTCTGCGGCCTTCCCTGATTTACACAAAGCAGAGACAAAGCTCCTACCTCAATTCCCTGAAACTCAGCTAACAATAGACTCAACCATTCAAAAAAAGCTTAACAAAGGCTTGGCTCTAATGTGTACGGGGATAATAATGCAGGAAAGACACACCTTATCTGAGTGACCTGGAGTAAGTTACCTAATCTTTCTATGCCTTGGTTTTCTCATCTGAAAAATGGGCATGATAAGAGTACTTTCCCCTCAGAGCTGTGAGGACTGCATGGGCTCGCTTATGTGACATGCTCAGAACAGCACTTCCGGAGCGAGCCTTTACTACCACCGCGGGTGAAGCTGGTTGTATAGTAGTTTAGTNAAAAAAGGGAAAAAAAAAAAAAAAAAAAAAAGAGGGAAACAAGTCAAAATCAGGCCTCACCATCAAAGTCTATGAGTCATGCCTCCCCCAGGAGTCTATTACTGGCTGTCTTCTCTAATGAGGGTCCCTTGCCCCTGTCCTGTCTGAGTCTCTGCCCAGAGCGGGAGGGACACCCAATGTCTTCCTAATCTCTACGGATCTTTTGCTCCACCCGCATGTCAGCACTCACTGTCTGAAATACCTGCGTTTAGATGAGTTCCCTGGTTCAGATTTTTTTTTTTAATAATAATTTTTTATTATGTTATGTTAGTCACCATACAGTATATCCTTAGTTTTTGATGTAATGTTCCATGATTCATTATTTGAGTTGTAACAGCCAGTTTTTCCCAAGGACAGGGCCTGTAATCACCCAAGAGAGTAGATAGATTGTTCTGAATTTACAAGTGAGGAGGTGCAGAGCAGGTAAGAATGTCCAAATCCACAGAGCTAGGAAAGGTGGTGGAGAATTCCTATTGTTTCTCTGACCAGAGATCTTTCCATTTCCTGATTCGCAGCATTGCTTCACTTCTCATAAACCAGAGTGGAGTCATTTCCAAGCTAACTTAAACAACGATGGCTTTCAAGATGTAAAAGTTAATGACAAAGGTTGAATAAGGGGGACATTCCTTCAAGGATTTTTCTTGTGGATTTGGCCAACTTCTTAACTAATATTTGCAATTACTCTTGCTATGTCTCCTTCAGGTGGGAGAATGCATGTTCCCTTTCCTCTGTGCACATAAATGTTCCTTAATAAATCAGACTTGTTGACAGTCTGGGAGAAAACCTTTCATCGTCCTGCACAAGTTTGCTGAGGATAACGTCACCGAGCCAGCTCAGACAGAGTGTGCGGAAGAGGGAGGAACAGGCATATTTACAGGTATTAATGCCATCCTTAGGCTGATGTTACCCAAAATTTCATATTCAACTAAGACTTCTGCTCTGGATTCTGGAATCCTCTATCTAACTGGCCATTTGGCACCTCCACTGGGATATCTCACACTGCCTCAGAGTTGAAGTGTCCCAATGGAACTTCTGATTTTATTCTCCCACCTCCAGAAACATGACCCTCCCCATTGTTTCTGATTTCAGCAGAGGGTACGACCATGGCCTCAGGAGACAGTGAAGGGTTTTTATCAGACAATGACATGGCTAGCTTTATTTATTTATAAGAACATCATCCTAGCAACAATGTGGGGTCAGGATTTTACAGTTGAGAGGAGAGAATTGAATTGGTGGCTATTAAGAAGGTTAAGCTGTAAGGCTTTGTGACTGAGTTACTTTCTTTATGTTAACAAAAAACGATGTGTAAGAGTAAGATAATGAAAAGTGTTTCTAGAAACTGCTATTAGGTTTATCCATATGAAATATCATTTATAGGCAATAAACGTTGAGTAGCAGCAATTTTGTATGATTTGCTTACTGTGTTATAGCACAGCAGACAGGCATCTCCATCAAAAATATAAGGTATCTGGGGCACCTGGCTGGCTCAGTTGGTACAGCATGTGACTCTTGATCTCAAGGTCGTGAGTTTGAGCCCCACACTGGGCATGAAGCCTACTTAAAATAAAAATTTTTTAAAAACCCATAAGCATTTACTACTGGTTTAAGTACAAATGATGGAAAACTTTCTGGAAAGCAATTGTATCCTAAGTCTTAAAACAGTAAAATTTCACACAGTTATTTTACTTGAGAGAATAAACAGCAATGAAAATACCAACGGAAAAGATTTCATTCCAGAAGTGTTTATAACAGGAGAAAATATGGAATTAGTCCAAATGTTCATTTACAAGAGACTTTAAATAAATAAGCGTCACCTGTTCCGTGAAATCGTACACAACTATTGAAGCGATGAGTAGAACGAAAATTTAATGTCACGAAAAGATCACCACAATATATTCTTAAGCATCAGGACAAGATATAAAACAGATGGATCATATGATACCACTTTTATTAAAAATTAGGATTCTATATCTAATTAATACAATATGCAGAGAAAATTACCAGAAAAAAAGTATTCCTAAATGTTCACGGAGACTACCCCTGAGTGGTGGACTTTCAGAAGATTTTTAAAAATATAACTTTGAGTATTTTATAAAAATTTGGGGCAACTTTATATTATTTTTGTAATAATAAAGCAAAAGCTACATTCAAAAGAAAAAAAACTTAACCAAAAAGAAAAAGCTTCATAAATATTTAAAGACGTAGAAAAGCGGTCACTTCTTAGAGAAAACCCCAGTGTTCAGATGAATCTTCCTCATCTTTGACATGAGCCGTGATTGATACTTTGCTTCAATTTCCCTGATACCAACATTGAAAACTGAGACCAGGTCCTCCCACAGATGACACTCAGTGCCTGTAAACAACAGGTGTCCTGCAGGTTTGTACCAATACATGAAGCCTGCGGATATCGTGAGGTATTGGAGGGTGTCTCTGTTTTCCCATAGATACAAACTGCTCTGCAGGTTGAAAGCCACACTGTCAAGTCTAACACCATTAATATAAACCCTAAGTTCTGAAGAAAAAGCAGCTCTTTCATCAACTGTTTGTATTTTTCTGATTCCTGATTTCCTGATTCCTATTTTAAAAGAGTGGGACTCCAGGAGCCTGTTGGGGGGCTAAGGAGCTCTTAGGAGCATGAGATCACCTATTAAGAGTCTTACAAATATGAAAGCCCATATGTAAGTGAATTTTCTCAGAGCCACATTAAAAAAAAAAACAGACGGAATTAATTTTAATAATCTCTTTACTTCAACTCAGTACCAGAATGTTAGTATTTCAACATGTAATCAATGTATGACTGAAATATTTTACATTTTCATTGGTTTTTGTTTTATTCTGCCATTACTTTTAAACACATAAGCTCACACCAATTCTATTCCCTCCCCTGGTGAGATAAAGGTGGCACACAGACATAGTATCGTGCATCTAGCTTTTTAACTTTATACATGCAGAGGTCATCCCATCGAGATGTATAGATCTCCAGAACATTTGAGCATTTGCAACATTTTACAATCACAGGCTGCTGGCATTGACGGGAAAAGAAATTGTGTGCTGTATTCCTCTCTTCTGGCAATGTCCACCAGAAGACACTTCCCTCCCTCCCAGAAGGTCACACCACTTCAAAGGGAGCCATCGGTTGCTTTCAGCTAATAAAAGGGTATCTCTGCCTCTGATTTATCTTTACTCTAAACGTCTAAAGGATAAGGAACTGTTACGATCCCAGAAAAGGATCTCAAGGAGAAAGGTATTTGCCTTTATTTGGTTATTGTACTTAATAGTTGAAAAGAGATAGGCTTTGAAAGCGGTGGAAGCTGGAAGACGGCCCACGATGTTAATTTTAAAAGTTATTTATTGACTCTTTGTTGGGTGGGGCTTTTTTCTTTCTTTAGTACCTCCCCAGAAAGTCCTGAGCTTACATTTAAAAACAAAGCCTCAGGCTGATCCCAGCTATTCCCAGCTCTCTGTGAGTAAAGCTAACACGGCCTTGAGCACAGGGCTGGTACTGGGGTTGGCTGGGAAATTTCCTTCTCCCATCAGTGGCTTGACTCCAGCTGACTTTGGACTCCAGGTGATTCCCCTAGTTTGGGACCAAAAAGACCTTGTTAGTGAATCGAGATAAGCCCTCATTGGCTCTAAACCTGAAAACTCCAGAAAGTGCCATCATCCTTGAGAAAATCTGTCTTCAGACTGACGATGTGCTGGGAGCTCTGGGAGGAGGGAAAGTTTGCCAGAGGACATACTGCGGAAAATCCAAGACTCATCTATGCTAAAGTTTCTTCCGGAATGAACTTACTCAGTAAGTATTCCCAAAACAAAGGGCATGATCTTAACTTGCTGGCTTTATCCGGTGTCAAAATTTGGCTGCAAATAGGAGAAACTATCTGCACCACCAGATTGCTTGGCTTCCTCAGTTGGAGGGGTTCTCAGACAGTGGGTGTTGTGATGGCTCTTTCTGAATGTGCCCGGTCTGGCAAGGCACAAACATGGGACGCAGATGTGATAGCAGGTGCAGCTGGTTAGCTGTGCGCATGCGGGGTGTGAAAAATTTCAGCGCAGCAAAGGGAGAACATCTACCTGCCGGTCGTGTGCCCTTCTATGAAATTGATCAGACCTCTGATGGGAAGTTCATGGCCGTGGGGGCTTTTGAAGCCCCCACCTTTGAGGACACTCTTAAAGGACTCTGTCTCCATCCTTCACAAAGTTTCAAGCAGCTGAGTTTACTGCAGGGGCTGAGGCTGAAGATGCTTTTTGCAGAAATACTCTCCAAGAAGACGCAGGCAGAACGGTGCAAGGTTTTTGTGGATCTGGATGCGTGTGATGATGTTTGAGGATACTTCTCAACTCCTGAAGAATAAGGAAAGCATCTTTTTTTTTTTTTTAATCACAAAGCAACAAGAGGTAACAGCCCCAATGCCAGTTTCATTTCTTTCCAAAACTCTAGCTTCTGTCCCTTCCAGGCAGAGTTCAGTCCTGAAAGAACACTCAGAAGGAATAGTCAGAAAATACGGATTTAGCAGAGAAAAAAATAGCCCAACCCCACCCACCCTTGGGGAGTCCTTAAAAGCAATAAGCCAACAGCTAATCTACAGCATTTGACAGTAAAAAGTACCTGTTTTGTAAGGAGTCCAGTGAGCTTAAGTTGATGTGTGTGATTTGGGGAAATCACGAGTGCTTTCATCTGGGGAGAAGTTCATTCTTGTGTCAAGACAAAATCTTACGCTCTCAGAAAATTTAAAGAATGCTGGCATGTTTTAGTTAATCTTCTGTAATTTTTATGCCAAGTAAAGACTGTAGACTTTACATGTATTGTTATTATTCTAATTGAAAGCCAAACCAGAGCCATATTTGATAGGTATTATGCCTGAAGTAGTTTTAAAATATTGTGTCATGTCTGGAAGTGGATACGAGTTCCTGCATGATCAGACTTTAAAAAATCATTGAACTCTTTTCTTGGGTTTTCCCTAGTGGGGGAAAAGAGAAAACATGATTTAAAATGCAATCGTTACATGCAAGGTACTTCAGGGTACGGTGATATGGAAGTAATACTACTAGCTGGTTACACTTGAAAAAATGTAAATATACATACTTTAAGACTCAGGATACAGACAAGCACGTACACTGCAATGTACCAGGAATTCTGTACTTTAACATACGCTCAAAAAAGAAAACCCCAGGCTCCAAATGGTGTCACTTAGACTGAGTTTCCAAACCGGGGCTTAAAATCCAATCTAATTGCAGTTTCCACCCTCCCCAGCAACGTGGCCTTAACTAGTCAGTCCGGAAAATTTGTCTTTCCATCAGTGCCCACGAGTCTGTCCCCTGGGTCCTCTCCATCCCCTGAAGAAAGATGAGGTCGTCTGTGTGATAAGACAGATTGCTTTTCCCTCCAGCAAACAGAGTGGTCTGGAAAAATGCTTTTCTTCTGCTAAGAACTTTCTTGCCTCTACCCTCTGTCTATAAAAACCTTCCATTTTATATAACTTCTCAGAGCTCCCCTCTGCATGCTAGGTGGGTTGCTGCTTGATTCATGAATTGCTTAGTAAAGCCAACTGGATCTTCAAATGTATTTGGTTAAAGTTTTGTTATTTAGGACATACAATGAGTATATGTGTTTTTTCCCTGAAGTAGTCCCATTTCCTTCCTTCCTTCCTTCCTTCCTTCCTTCCTTCCTTCCCCCTTCTCTCCTTCCTTCCTTCCTTCCTTCCTTCCTTCCTTCCTTCCCCCTTCTCTCCTTCCTTCCTTCCCCCTTCTCTTCTTTCTTTCTTTCTTTCTTTCTTTCTTTCTTTCTTTCTTTTCTTATTTTTTTCATTCTTTCTCTCTGTCACACAAAATGACCTTATTTCACAAAAATTATCTCTTCTTTTCGAACCAGGTTTTCATGAGGGGAGGGGTTACCTTGCTTTATTCTTTCTATCCCCAGGGAATTGTAGCTGTGTTCCCATTTCATCTTCCCGGGCATAGTTCATGCAAACAGACTTTTTTCCCCCTAAACTCTAAGTGCCTTCTAATTTTTATGAATTATAGGAACTTCAAAGTTCTAGTAGATTAGCCCATATAAATAAAGGTAATAAAATTCATATGCCAGATAAATCCATTTGTGTTCTGGAGGGGCTCAGCCTTACACAGCTGGTAAGCAGCCTCCAGGCCACACTCCAGCGTCTGGCAGGCCCGCTGCTCCCGGACTCATGCTCAGGGTCCCCCGACCTCTTTCAGACATCTGCTGGGAGGTGCATTCCACACAGTCCTAGCCGAGGGGATTGGTCCCTCAGGAGACAAAACAAACAACTAACCAAATTAAAAAAAAAAAATCCAAAGAATAAGTAAAAGTATTTCCTACCCATCATAGTCTCTTTTAACACTGATCAGAAACTTCGAACATTTTCAATCCCAGTTTCCTCTATTAACAACATTGCTGGCTACTTACTTTTCTTCTTTCTTCGAGACAACTAGTGTGCGTGTGTGTGTGTGTGTGTGTGAGAGAGAGAGAGAGAGAGAGAAAGAGAGTTGAATGGAGCTTTTTCTGCTATATACGCTGTTCATATCTCACATTTTTCTCAATTTGACATCACTCTTTTAACTTTATAGAATTTTTACTGTGCCTAACTTTTACATTTTTATGAAATCAATGCTGAAAGCATAAAAATAAAAAAAATAAGTTTATGTTGTGGAAGATGGCAAAAATGGCCACAGTGTTGCATTCCTTGTCTCTGTGCCCTTTGCAATGCAACTTTGCTGCGTCTCCCATCAAGTGGTTGACCTGTTTCCCACTCATGACGTGCACTGGCCAATGGAATGCAGCAGAAGCGACAAGGTGCACCATTTGCTCTCTTAAAACCCTGCATTTGCCATGCAAAAAATCCAGGCCAGCTTACTGAGAGGTGAGAGAAATGTGACCTAGTTGCCCTCAACCTAGGCCAGTATCTGGCCAACCAAGAGACATGTGGGTAAGCCATGCCAGACAGCCCCAGCCCTCCTGCCGGCTGAATGCCACTTCCTCGTGAGCCCAACTGACATCAGCCATTCTTGGCCTAGATCAACAGAATGGCCCAGGTGACCTGCAGACATGTGACCAAGAGTAAATGATTGTTGCTTTATTTATTTTTTTAAAAGATTTTATTTATTTATTTAAAGGAGGGAGTAGATAGAGTGAGCACACAAGCGGGGGGAGGGGGGAGCTGCAGGCAGTGGGAGAGGGAGAAGCAGGCTTCCTGCTGGGCGAGGAGCCCAATGCAGAGCTTGGTCCCAGAACTGTGGGATCATGACCCGAGCCGAAGGCGGACGCTGAACTGAGTGAGCCACCCAGGCGCCCCAATGATTACAGCTTTAAAGCACTAAGCTTTGGGGTACTTTCCAATGAGGCAGTAAATACCTGATTCACTTATATTTTCTTGAAACGTTTTTTTGTTGTTGTTCTTAACTCTTTAATCCATAGAAAGTTTATTTTTGTGCATTGGGTGAGGTAGTTAAGGGGTTTTTATTTATTTTACTAAATATATGGCCAATTTTTTCAACACTATTTACTGAAGTTTCTTTCATCACTGATTTGAAATGCCATGGTTTTCGTTAACTAAATTCCCATATGCACAAGGGCTTGCTTCTGGACTCTCTAATACGTTCTGATGATGTATTTTTTTTCTATCTGTGCCAATAACACAGTGTTTAATTTCTTAATTTTAGAGTATGACTTGATATCTGGAATCTTCCTGTAAAATAATGTAGGAACCCAATTATTAGAAATGAAGGGAGGAGATAGTGTCTTAAATACTTCTGTATTCCCCCTAGAATCCACCTCGCTTCTGTGGTGATTGCAAAATATTTTTTGAAAGAGGAAACATTTGGCCTTCTTTATTGTAAATCCATGGCATTTCATATACCAGAAATAAATTCCAGAGCCTGCAGTTTGCAAAGATGATATTTATGGTCATTATCCCTTTTTATCTTCACAACTCTATTAGATATAAGGTTAGCAACGTGAGAAAGGCTGTATCATCCTAAGGGTGGAGGGAGAAGCAGGAGGAGAAGGAAGAGAAGAAGCAGGGAAGGAGGAGAGAAACCTAACATCTACCGAGTGCTTACTCTGTGTTACTGTCTATACGGAACACTGTACGTGCCTTACTTACCACCCACACAGAACAGCCTTGTGAGGGTAGTGCTATTTATATATCCCGTTTTCAGAAGAGAGAGTGAGATTCAGAGAAGTTAAGTAACTAGTCCAAAACCACACAGCAAATGAGTCGGATTTCTAAGTGAATGTGAAAACACGGGACACACACACACACACACACACACACACACACAGAGACTGAAAGAAAATACACCTAATGCTTCGTAGCCATCCTCTCTGGATGCTGGGATCACGACAATTTCTATTCTCTTATCATTTTTCTGTTGACCAACTTTCTTGCAAGGAGCACGCAATATTTTAGTAAACGTAAACCAGAAGCACAATAATAATAATAATAGTCCCAAAAGATGGCACGTTGTAGCCACCGGAATGTAGTGTGAATTCTGCAGTAACACGGTAGAGAGTTCTCTCTCGCAGAGCCTGGCTGGACCAGCGCCCAAGAGAGGAGGCGCGAACAAGACGTGCCCCGCAGTCCGCGGAATCCTTACCCAGACTGCCCCGCGCCGGGGTCTCCTCTGCACTTGTCGGAACATCGCACGCCTGCCTAGGACCCTGGGATGACTCTAGCCCTTTATAAAGAGTGGAACCAAAGCAATGAAAGAATTTTATACAGAAAGGCATTAATAGTAAATAGCTGACAAAGAAGTTTAAAAGGTACAGAAAATTTCAATTTGGCTCCCTTATTCCTTATTTCTATTTCTGCTTCTCAGGCCACCTGTTGCCTAAGGTGAACAAGGGGTGGGTGTGGGCGCTATCTGGTTATATGTATTATATTGTAATGGTAAAAAATCAAAAGTAAGGGTTGGTTTATGAATATCGGGACAGAGATGACAACCTTTTACTATAGCCCAATAGTAAAACAGAAGAGGACTTCTGGAAAGAGGGTTACATAGGCAAAAAAATAACAACTTGACTAAACCAGGAAGAAAAAAAGAAGGAAGAAAGAACAACAACAACAAAAAGGTGAAATAAGTAAAAATCATTAAGATGGAAGGGATAACACTGAGTCTCCTGGTAGGTCCATTAGATATGAATGGGCTGAATTCTAGTGAAAGATGAAGACAGGCATCTTTTTAATTTAAGAAGATGACACATAAGGTTAAAGGAAAAAGAGAAAATAAAGGAACAATTACATAAATGTGGCAAATATACAACTGGCAGCCCTACTTCCTTTTTACTTGCACCTGACCAGGTGGAATTCGTGGTTAAAGAACTCGCAGGTCAAAGAGAAACAGCGTAGTGGGCAGCAATCGATGGCCACAAAGGCCAGCGACTGGAGGGAGGGGTGCTTTTCTCTTTCTTTCTTCTCTTCCTTCTTTACTCCCCTTAAAAAAAAATAAGTTTTTCTTTATTTATTCATGAGAGAGAGATGGAGAGGGAGGCAGAGAGAGAAGCAGGCTCCCTGCAGAGCAGGGAGCCCCAAGGGTGACTCAATCCCAGGACCCTGGGATCATGACCCTAGCAGAAGGCAGCTGCTTAACCAACTGAGCTGCTCAGGCACCCTTCCCCTTTCTTTTTATTTATTTTTTTTAGTAACAATAGCCAATTTTATTGTTGAACATTTACATCTTGTAAAAAATAATTAAATACTGAGATGATCCAGGAAGCCAGCTTGAAATGAGTCACTTGAAGATAAAACAATATTATTCTGCAGGGTTAATATTCCGACCAGATTCTTAATTAGATTCTAATTAGATTCAGTTAAATTTATGCATAGTAAAATTAAAAATTAATATTGAGAGGCACCTGGATGGTTCAGTCAGTTCAGCGCCTGACTATTGGTTTTGGCTCAGGTCATGATCTCAGGATCCTGAGATCCAGTCCCCAGCCTAAGATCCTACCCCCGCCTCCCAGTTGCTGACATGTGCATGCATGCATGCATGCACTCTCTCTCAAATAAACAAATTAATTAAATATTTTAAAAAATTAAAATTCAGAGGCTAGCCACTCCAGGAACAGAAATAGAGTACACATCTTCCAAACAAGGGAACAACAACAACAAAAAAACCTAAAACAAAATCTCTATCCAAAAAAAAAAAAAGAAAAAAGAAAAAAGAAAAAGAAAAAGAAAGGCAAAAAAGGAGAAAAAAATGGTTGTATGAAGTTTAAGATGGTAGAAAAAACCCAAATTCATCCGTTCCACAATTATACTATGGAGTGCCTACTAAAAGTCACACACTGTTTTAGGAACAAGGAATCAGTGGTAAACAAAACATAGAAAATGTCTGCTTTCATGAAGCTTCTGTCCTAATGTAATTGATATGTTAAGGATGGAAAGAACTTGTCAAAAATGGCCTCACTGCGAGGGTAGTATTCAAAAAAAAATAGGAGGGAGGTAAAGAATTGAACCATGTGGATGTGAGGGGAAGAGCATTACAGACAAAGGAAGTGCAAACATCCTGGGGCTGGCCTGCCTTGAGGAGGCTGCACAGAGCAGAGGGAAGGGTAGAAGGAGGTGAGATCAGAGGTGAAACAGGATCACATCATATAGAACCTTCACTCTTGATGCTGCACCGTGAACAGACCACAGGGAGAGAAAGCAGGCACTGCTTGGGTGACTTCTGCGAAATCCAAGTGAAAAGCCATGCAACTTAGACAGGTGAAGTGGGGGGAAGGGCAAGGGAGTCTGGAAAGATTGCAAAGGGGTCCACAGGATTTGCTGGCAGATTACATGTGTGGTGTGAAGGAGATGAGTCAAGATGGCATTTATTGTGCACTTGGAACTGTGACAAGGAAATTAGATTTATAATTGCAATTAATCCTGAATCTGAGACATACACACTTATTATCCCTAAGTGAGCTGGAGGAGCCGAGTTCCTGGCTGGCCGTTGGCCAGTGCATCACCCTGCGATGCTTTCTCTGTTTTCCCTCCATTCATAGAAACCTGCCCGGTAGCCAGAGCCAGGGTGCCTGCTCCCTGTGGCTGTGATCAAACCCAAATGCCCCAGCGCCAAGTGAGTGGGGCAGTGTGTTTGGCTGCACTGCCCCGCACTGCATAAAAAAGTGAATGTTACTTAAGAAAAGCCAAACGTGGTCCCTTGGTTTTTAAGCTCTCACAGAAAATGGTCATGTCACCTTGGAAGAGGGGAAGCAGCAAATGACTTTACTTGGTGTCACCTTAGAATGAGCGGCTCCCTCCTTCACAGATCAAGTAACATTTATGATGGAGGAAAAAAATCAGTAGATAGCACATGTCTCATATTTAGGATTAATTGCTATTATAAGTTTAATGTACTTGTCACAGTTCCAGGTGTGTCATAAGTGCATTGAGAATACTAGCTGTTATTACCAACTAAGTACAATCTTGTCTTTAAAGACTTATTTTTTTATTTACTGGGGGTGGGGGTGACACAGAGAGAGAGAGAGAGTCCCAAGCAGACTCCAAGCTCAGGGCAGAGCCAATGCGGGGCTCCATCTCACGACCCTGAGATCATGACCTGAGCTGAAACCAAGAGTCGGAACTTAACCGACTGAGCCACTCAGGTGATCCCCCCCCCAAAAAAATATAATCTTTAACACATTTTTTTGGAGAAGCAATGACCTTGGTAAAAGTTAGCATTTGTTTACAAATTGTTTTCACCTCCACCAAAGAGATGGGGACTGAGGAGTGGAAATATATAAACGCTTACAGGCTAGAACACACCACCAACTAAGAATCCACATAAATGACACTAAACTCCTCTAAAATGATCATGTAAGTCAGTGAGAAGATAAGAAAGCAAAAACTGAATTTTCCACAACTTTTTTCAAACCATAATTATTTTTTTAAAAGAGGGGCATTGTGTTCAATACTGAGAATTAAAGTTTATTTTGGCAATGGACATTAGAACAGCATCATATCATTATGAAGGCTCATAGAACTCCTTCCCTAGCCTCTAGACTCCTGAGTGGCTTGCACCTGCCAGTCTACGAATGCCCCCTCTGCTCAACTACTTGGTACCATCCCGACAAAAGAGCATCCTGACCACAGCCAAAGTCCTCGCTGCACAAGTTTCTCAGTTATCCCGAATTCACCATTTACCCATTAAACAGTGCCCGCTCTCAAGCTTTGGCATAGTTAAGAATCATGTAAGTGGACTGTCACATGCAGACTCCTGGGCTTCAGCCCTGCCCTCCAGATTTAGTTAACCGGTGGAGCATGGGACTCTGTGTTTTAACAGATGATCCCGGACGTTCTCGTATAGGTCATCCAGTGATCATCCTTGAAGAAACATTGCTCTAAGAACAGTCTACATCCTTGCTACTCAAAGTGCGGGCCACAGACCAGCAGCATCTGTCGTGTATGGGGCTGGTTAGAAATGCAAAATCTGGGGCCCTACCTGAGACCCTTTGAAATCAGAATCTGCCTTGTAACAGGATCCCCTGGGGTGCTTCACATTCACATTAAATCTTGAGACACACTGATTAGATCACACAAAAGAAATACGTTGACCTTTTATTTTAGTAAGGGCTTTATTGTGCTTTGAGGCTTTAATTAAATTTTAAAGTTTTTTTGCAAAATCATATACACTGTTCTCTAATTCTCTGACTTGGTAACGTTCTCCAGAACATGAAGATTTCTTGCAGAGATTACTTTGTCCCTTTACCAAATCATTTTTTGGGACATTGCTGGCTCACCAAGAGAAAATGTGCTATTTTTAAGCTAATATCATTGTCTTCATCGTGCATAGACTGTTCCTGCTCTAAGTTTGTGCTTTTAATTTGTTTGCTTAAGCCATGACTTTGGGATCATCTCCCAAATAAATATCTCATCTGGCCTGATGAAATCAGGAAGGTGCTTCTGGGGCCCGAGGGATGAAGTGTCTCATGTGCTGGGAGGGGACCGCACTCCTTGGCCAGGGGAAGCCCGGACATCTGTTACAGGCAGGATCCAGCCCATGGGCTGAGCTGAGTCTGTGGAGGTGCTGAGGCTAAACCACTAGGTCTTGGTCCGAGGACACTGCTGTGGTCATCAAGATTTTTACAGTGGAATCCAGGCCACACCCAGAGGGAATAAATACACACTTATGAAAAAATGATTATTAATATAATAGTGGGCCCAAAAGGTTCTCAGCCTGGCTCAGGCCCTGACTTTTCGTTTGCTCATTTTTTTTACTCACTGGAAATAGACTTAGTAGTATTTCAGGAAGAATATTTTTACGAACAGAAATAATTTGGAAGATGAAACAGAGCAATTGAGATAATGAAAGAGACTGGAAAGACAATGTAATGTAGTTTGACTTATATTCCAAAAGCATTGTGGGTAGTTTATGTACATTTTATTTTTCTATTTTTATTTTTTAAGATTTTATTATTTATTTGACAGAGAGAGAGAGAGAGCACAAGCAGGGAGGCAGCAAGCAGAGGGAGAGGGAGAAGCAAGCTCCTCACTGAGCAGGGACCCAAACGTGAGGCTTCATCCCAGGACCCCAGGATCATGACTTGAGCCGAAGGCAGACGTTTAAACCTACTGAGCCACCCAGAGTCCCCTTCTCTCACTCATTTTAAATTCTCCTAATGGGCTATAGGGAAGACTCACAAGGTCATAATCATGAGCTAAGATAGAGGTTATAGTGCTTCAGCGACTGGTGACATGGGAGTCTTGACCACCTACTCATGTCACTTACTTGAGAAGCCCCCACTCACCCATCTCAACATTCCATTTCCATAGGATGACATATTGCTAGCACATCCTTTAGACTTGCAATTTGGTAGACCTAATAATGCCCCCTTATGGTCAAACATCCCTCTTTACTAAGACTCTTCTCTTTTCCCATCTCTGTATCTGTTTTTTATGCAATTATAGCCATTGGCCTCTCATGAAAAGAGCAATTTTTAGAAATTACACAAATTTGGCTGGGCAGAGTAAGCCAGATGTTCTTACAAGGTGGGAGGTCACAAAAGGAGTTTGTTGAACTATGAGCTAGTCATCCACAGGGTTCTAATGGGCAGAGCCCCAACCTTGTGGCACGCTGGGGGTCCAGGTGGGGAAGGAGACCATGCTCAGTGGGACAACAGGTGAGAACAGAG
Organism: Ailuropoda melanoleuca; assembly: GCF_002007445.2. NCBI lineage: Eukaryota > Metazoa > Chordata > Mammalia > Carnivora > Ursidae > Ailuropoda > Ailuropoda melanoleuca. Next base: position 94,313,994 of record NC_048227.1, on the reverse strand, counting down.
TTGGGGGGAGGAGTGGACTAGGGGGCCACCAGAAATAGAAAAACATGAATTGGAACAGAAAGTCAGGTGCCCTACAGAAGAGGTTAACAGTCCAAATCCTCAAGTCCAGGGGGAGATGGTGACTTGAATCTGGTCCTTTTGGGGATAATCATCCAAGTGGGTGTGTCCAAGTGTCCTCCATTCACTCTTTTGTACTCGTATGAGCCTTAACAATTGTAAGCATCAAGAAACGTGTAATTTCTAAGTCAAAATTTCTAACTAATTCTGGAAAAAGAGAATAGGAAGTTAAGTTGGACGGTCTTGCCTCACGATTCCCCAGACCACCAACCAGGACTTGGGGGAAGCCACCTAATAGCTAATAGTGGATGACTTCTTTCTCAGACTGAAGGACGCAATTTCCAGGGTATTTTTCAGGGCCAGCAATCCCTCCCACCAAGGGCTCACAAATCTGGACCCCACCACACTTTGTTACTCCAGCAAACAGACCGTAAGAGGTCAGGGAAGCTGTTACAGAGGTTGTATCCTTCATATGCATGGGGACAGTCTCATGTCTCCACACCAGTAGCTCTCTGGGGGCCAGAATTCGTCCTCAAACTTACCCCTCTCCTCATCCCTCCGTGTTTGCCAAAGCCATAGATTAAGATTTCTTTGTGTCTTCCTCTGCCTATTGTTCAGATCCCTTATGGGAGAGGGTTTTGCACTAAGCCTTACCCGGTTTCACCAGAACCCTTGAGGGTACATCAGAGTCCCCTGGAGGGCTCATCCAAACATCAATTGCTGGGCTGCCCCACCCCCACCATCTGGATTCAAAAAGGCTCCAGGGAGGCCCTAGAATTTGCATTTCTACAGGTTCCCAGGGAGGACCTCTGCTTGCCCACCTGTGGTCCAAGCGCACTTTGAGAGCCATGATCACGGTGGTTATTCGTTCGTTCAAGAAATATTTATTAAGGTTCTACTCTGTGTCACAGACTATACTAGGCACTCAGGATAAAACAATCAAAAGAGAAATGAAGTTGATATTCTAGCTGGGTAGGCGGATGTTAAATAGCTCATACATTATTATTTAGTTTCAGTTGTGATGAGGAAAATTACTAGATATTGTGTCAACACATAACAAGGGACTTAAGGATATCAGGGAATGCATCCATTTCAACTAAGTTCCGAAGGACACATTATATTTTTCACTCATTCATTCATTCATTCATTCATTCACAATCTTCATTCAAGAAAATAAAATTTCTGCATTGAAAATAACCTTCGTGAGTGGCGCCTGGGTGGCACAGCGGTTAAGCGTCTGCCTTCGGCTCAGGGCGTGATCCTGGAGTTGTGGGATCGAGCCCCACATCAGGCTCTTCCGCTATGAGCCTGCTTCTTCCTCTCCCACTCCCCCTGCTTGTGTTCCCTCTCTCGCTGGCTATCTCTATCTCTGTCAAATAAATTAATAAAATCTTTAAAAAAAAAAAAAAAAAGAAAAGAACCTTCGTGAAATACCCTTAAGTTTTAAACAGTACATACCAATCACTTGGATTGATAATGGGATTGGCGTTCCCCGGAAACCTAGTTTTAGTTTCAGCTGACATGCTATTAAAAAAAAAGGAGTAAAAGGAAGTTAGGGAAGTGAGCTAAGAAGGCTTGGTTGGGAGCCTTGGGCGCTGTGTGGCTGAGCCACATTGTGGATCCGGTGTCGGACGGAGCTACAGGCTGGGCTTGTAGGAGCCAGCCCTAGAGGTGGGCTAGTCCCGGCTTCCCTTCCATGGGTGAGGAAGTTGGATCTCAGAGGGCCGCATGGCTCACCCAGCGCAACTAGTGTTGGAGCTGAGATCCCAGCCTTGCCCTGCAGGACTCTACTATTTGCTCCAGCAGCTTCTGCGTGGCCAGATGTGCCACTGGAACCACGGTAGGTGTATAAGGGGCCAGGTGGGAAACCCTACCAGGGCTGAGATGGGCTGGAAGGATAGGAGGGACCAGGGGGAAGGAAGGGCCAGGGACAGGGTGGGGCCAGGGAAGGGGTGGAGCCAGGGAAGGGGCGGGGCCAGCGAGAGGGTGGGAACAGGAAGCATTTTGTCTCAAAATGTGTGGAGAACCGCTGAATAATTTTGACAAGTTATTAGCTGTGAGATTTGAAGCAAATCACCTAAAGTTTCTAAAACTCTGTTATCTGGAGGAAACGACACCTTTCTCACCTACTGGAGAACGAAATTCTCAAGTGAGGTTATTAGTGGTGGAATACAATAAATACATAAGAGATTATTACAGTGGGCTACCCTGTGTCAGCAAAATTGGGTCCCATCACCAACCAACAAGTCACCTTTCTGGTGTCATTCCTTACCTACATAAGATAATGGTTTGACTAAATGAACTGTATGTCCCTTTCCAATCCTAATGTACTCTAATCCTAGGTAAATTGAAAAAAAATTATTTTTAATTGTTATTATTTTTTTAAACTTTTTGCTCTTCAATGGAGGAATCAGGCCAGACAGCTGCACAGGAAAAACAGATGTTTAAAAATACATTTTGTGGATAAAGTGTATTTATTTCCCTTTTCCTGGTTCCTTTGACCTGTGGTTTTGTTTTGTGGGTTTTTTTTTTTTGACCCTTAATATGAAAACATCACAGGATGCACACTCATTTCTTAGGTTCTGTAAACCTCTCAAGTACCCCAGGGCCCAGAACACCTGGTGAGAAGGAGGTGGGAGACTGTAACCTTCTCTCCCATGATTTTCACACCCCTGAAAAGACAGGCCAAAGTTTCTGTTCTTGAGGCATTGGTGACATGATCTCAGCTACACATGGAAAGTACTTTTTCAAAAATAATGTAAGCCCCTGACCAAATGTGACTGGGGCCTTCAAAGGCTCAGAAAATTTGAGGTGAGAGTCCAAACTTTCACATTTGCCTGGGGCCAACACATGGCCCATATCATTTCTATTAAGGAGATATTTTAAGCCCACTTGGAAAACTGGGTTAATAACTAACTGGGTGAAGTGACTCAGAAAATCCCCACATCCTACTTGTGGTCACCTTAGTGGTGGTGTTCTGAGGGCTGTGTCTGGTTTTAGAATAGTGCCTGAGATCTTTGCCTACCCAGAGTTCGAGCCACCTTTTGTTTCTCTTTGAGGTCTTTGTGAAACAAGGAGCAGATTTGGCACTATTTCACTCATTTTGTGGATAGTGAAAGTCACTAGAAGTTTCTATAAGTGGTGTATTGAATGGACTGTATTCAGTGGATGGGACAAAAAACTTTCTTGGCCCCAGTCAACTCACTCCATACCAGTTGTTTTACTTGCCTCTGAGTGAAACCTTGTCATCATCCCCTGTGAGAGGGGAGGAGGAGAGTGGAACAGGGATGGGGAGGAGAGGGAGAGGGGAAGAGCAGGAAGACAGGTCAGAAGGTAGAGCTGATGAGCTGTGATGCTGTGTCTCTCTATAGGACCTTACCTGGTCCCAGACAGTTTTGAAGCTAGGACGACCCTTCAGAGTTGTCCCAGGCGTGGCCAGGGAATCAGGCCTTTGTTCTCCCACATCTGTCAGCCATGGCATGCTGGCCTCCCCGGGAAGGGAGTGTGGCCTTGAGCAGGTGGCTCTCTGCAGAGATAAGCCCTCCAGATAAGTCCTTCGTCCTGTGTCTGGGCATCCCAATGTCCACCATAGAGAGCTGGAGGAAAAGGGCACAATCCTTAGCTAGGAGAGGTGTGACCTGCCATTGGCACCTTGTGCCAGACATTCAAGTGCAAGTTCATCCTTGGTGGGGTGCATTTGGTCTTCCTTTCATTGCAGTTCTTTGCCCTGACAAAGCTTCTGGGTCTAGCTTCTTGTGGTTCCCACACAGGCCTGGCACAGGGTTGTGGATCATTCTGTTGGGCTTCCTTGCCCTCCCTGGTGCTCCTTTAGAATGCGACTCTTTTCAGGATGACTCGTGGCTAAGTAATATCTTCAGAGTCCATGTCTTGTTCCTTGGAAAAATATATTTGCCTGACTCTTGGTGACCTACCCTTCTGGTTTCGTCCTGTTGTTAGCACTGGAGTCTCACATCTAAGAGATCTTTCAGTCTTGGACAAATGGAGATGGCTGGTCACCCTAGAACGTATGGACCCAAAGCAGCTACAGCATCACATATTTAGTCTCTTCCATCCATTGCCATGCCCATCAAACTCTGGGGACTCATGCAAAACCTTCCAAGTGGGCCCTGTGAAGCCCTTATGCGAGGTATGAGGCATAGGGGAAGTGTATACTCCCATGTCCCTTGAAATGGGAGAACAGAACACAATGACCAATGCTCCAGAGAAAGCCTATCTTCGACCAGGATTTCCATGTCCCTTAACGTCTTCTTATCTAGCCTAGAAGTGAGTCATGGGCTACATCTTACAGAATCTCTTAGCTTGTCTGCTTAGGATGGAGATAGGTAAACTTTTTGGGTTCAAGTCATGGAGGGACCGTGTGCCAGTGGGAGACCATTCCTTGGGGAGGCAGCTAATAGTCTTCGGGAAGTCAGCTGGATGGGAATCTACTTCTTAGCATTAGGGTTCATGTCACCATTTCTTCCCTCAGGTTCTATGGTTTTGAACCAGAAAATTTAAAAGCTAAGTACATAAGTCTTATCCAAGGATTCTGTCAAAAGTGTAGATTATCTGACCTTAAACATGAAAAGATGCTCAACTTCATTTACAAGAAGAAAAATAAAAATCAAAATTCACAAAGTACCATTCTAACATATCAAATTGGCAAATGTACGACACTCTCTTCTGGCAACACTAAGGGAGGAATTGAGACTCTCATATGTTTTGGCCTAGTCCCTGTGAAGAAGTTTCTGGCAATACCTAACAAAATTACAGTGCATTTACCTTTTGACCCAGAAACCCTGCTTCTGATCATCTGTCCCAGAGAGATACCTGGACATATCATAAGAGACATATGCAGATGGTCATTCATTGTGACATTGTTTGTAATAGCAAAACATTGGAAATAATCCAAGTACAAAGCAGTAAGAGATTGGTTATTAAATTATGGTAGAACCACCCAATGGGATATTATGCAGTATAAAAATATATAGTGGGAATACCTATCTATATACTCCTAGCATCAAGAAGTCTCTGAGATTTAGTGTTACGTGAAAAAAAAAAAAACAGGTGGGACAGATATATATGTTTAACTTTTGCAAGAAGGGGGAAGTGAGAATATATATGCATAGTTGCAGTAAGAAAGAAAAGATAATATAGGGGCCACAGGGCAAGAGGGTGACTGGGGAGAGGGACTTACAGGAGTAGTCTAAGTGCTTTGCTGTATATATGCTTCTATACACTGATTTTTGAACCATGCAAACTATTTGCTATTTAATAAAGCAGTTTAGAACTATGTGGATTTTCAAATCTATCCCCTCCCCCAATTCTAATTTACTGATTCTACAGTGGGACATAGAGTTCTGTGTTTTTATAGAGATTTGGAATCGAATGAACCAAGGAACACACAGTGAGAAAGATCCTCTGAATGAACTTTCTCCTACATTATTTTATTAGCATTTGGTTTTAACCATTCAGTTCAACTGAATTAATAAATGTTTTATGACTCATCGAGTTCCAGAAAAGGCCACTGGGGAGGGACCAGTAGAATTGACTGGAGGACCCTAATGGCATCAGTGGATGTATGGAGCAGTATGGAGAGAGGTCAAAAACCCACCTAGAAAGTGGTCACATGGCCAAGAAGGCTGGGCAAGTGGTAGACAACCCAGAGGGAAGCTGTGGTGTAATTATTTCTGTGGTGTAAATATCCCCACCACGGCCAATTTCAAGCTTCCAATGTGATGCCACCGAACACGGAGCAGGAAGAGGTGCTAACGAACAGTTGGCCCTCGGAGTCAGTGTGAGCCAGCCTGAGCGAGCTTTAGCACCCCACCAAGTTGAGAACTCTGGAAGCTGGGGGAAGGAGGATTTCAGGAAGAAAGAGAAGCTTTGCAGGATCTTAAGGGCAGGCAGGTTCAGGAGGAAGGGACAGAGCCTTCTGCGAGAAGTAGCCTGAGTAAGGAGCAGGAGAGGAAATGGAGAGAAAGGCTCCGAGCCAGAAGGGTCTGAGGTCATATCTCAGCCCAGACACTTACTAGCTGTGTGAGCTGGACCTCAGCTTACTCACCTACAAAATAGTACCTATCACACAGGATTATACGACACAGGCATGTTACTTGTTATAGGACAGACACTCACAAATATGAAGTTGCCTAAGCAGTGAGCTGAATAGTTCTGTGCAAGTGTTGATGTAGGGCTATGGTGATAGATCAAGCTCTAAACACACACACACAGACACCATGTATATATACATATACATGAACGTACGCACACACGTGAATGTATGTGTGCATATATGCTACACACACGTGTATGATTGCAAACATATAAATATGCGTGCATCTATACACACACATACATAGGTCTCCATTTACTAAGACAAGGCTGCGTGGTCAGACATGGTGAGGTATTTCATTCTCCTGGAATGTAGGTTAAGGGACCTCTAGAGCATGACATCATTCCTGTTTAGTTCTTCAAGGACAGCTGAGGATGAGAAGCCCTGAGGAACTGAGGAGAGAAACATCCTGCTGTGGCCTTTGAGGTGACAAACAACCCCGGCAGGACCGGAAAAAGCCCTCACGTGAAGACGGGTTCCTTCCAGACTTGTTGACAAAAGGGATTTTAGGTCAGCGTTCATCGTTAGGAAACAACAGGGAAACAGGATTCATTCTGCATTCTGTCAGCGAGGTGAGCAACCACTGTAGACTCGAAACAAATTCCTGACATCAAACAAAAGCAAGTGTCATTTGAGGCTATGATTGAGTTGAGCAGGGGCACCTGAACACGTCTTTTGATTTGGGCTGAGTCACTGGGTAGCCAGAAAGAGCTCTTGTTCTAACAACTTGACTCAAACTTAAATTCTTTGGCTATGAGCTCAAGTTCACACTGTGGCTCACCCAGGAGCCAGGCAGGCTGGATAAATCGCCCTGTACCGTCCGTCACCGCTGTTAGAAAACAATGATGATGATCTTATGTTTGTAGTCATGGCTATTTGTGCTCATCTTGTGACTTCAAAGAATTAAAGAACTTTTTCCATTTGCACGGCTATTTATGTCAAAATGTGTAGAGATGGGCTGTCCCTGAGAGGACACCAGAATTGCTCAAAGCCAAGGAGATCTGTGAGAAGAATAAATGGGAAGAAAACCTAGGACCAAGCCGTCGAGGTCGTTCCCACCCAAGATGAGCTGAAATGGCACCTCAGACACAGAGGGCTGGCGAGGGAAAGCGAGGGAGCACAACAGGATTTTGAAGGACACTTTGCATACGAGGGTGAAGAGCAGACCAAGCGAATGGAACAATCTGAACATAGATGGCAAAGATGGCCAACTCAAAAGCCTATGGGAAGTATAGTGATGGGTTAGATAGGAGGCAGGCCAGGTTGCTGCCATTATGTCCAAGGTTAGTACCTTAAGTTCCTGTCTGAGCTTGATGCAAAGTCCATATAGAAAGAGATGTCGGGGCCATATATGGACCTCATGCCATTGGCTTTCCACCTGAGATACAGAGGGAGGTAGGACTAAGTTTGGTTCATGAGGTAGGGGATGGAACCAACTGGAGCAAAAAATGTCCATGGGGAACAACTATATAGAGTTTGTGGGGTGGGGCTGAAAGTGGGGCTAGGTCTTATAGCAGAGCATGCAAGGATTGGGGAGAGATTGGCAAAACTGATGGTTAGAAATATTTTTTTTTAATATTTTATTTATTTATTTGACAGAGAGATAGCCAGCGAGAGAGGGAACACAGCAGGGGAGTGGGAGAGGAAGAAGCAGGCCCCCAAGCTGAGGAGCCCGATGTGGGACTCGATCCTGGAACGCCGGGATCACGCCCTGAGCCGAAGGCAGACTTAACGACTGCGCTACCCAGGTGCCCCTAGAAATATTTCTGCTTCCTTTGTGTCGTTATGTTGAAACTATATATTTAAAAAGATGATGTTTTCCCAGTGGAAATGTGTTCAGGGCACAAGGCGGGATAAGTGAACATTTGTATACTTTAGAGGGACTTTGGTGCTCACATCTATCTATCTATCTATCTTTGAACAACTGAGGGACTGATTTTAGTATTATTTATGGAAGGAAATGTGTAAGTGTGGGTCCATCTTTTGAATTCCCCTGATTTATTAATCTCAAGTGTTGTATACCAAAGGAAGACCTCAAAACAAACTAAGGAACCAAAAGAGTATTACGGACCTCCGAGATGCCTATTTTAACAGCTCGATTTTTATATAAGGTCATTGGAAAGGAGCAAAACTATTGAAACTCTTTCTTTGGAAGAAACTATCCCAAGGCAGAAGAAAAAGGAACTTACATTTATTATACCTATCAAGTACTACTCTCTTTACTACACACTTTAAATAGATCATTTCATCTAATAGGGATTGTAATTTTAAAAAAATCTATAGATTTCATGTGTTTTAAAAATTTGCTCAGGATTACACAATCTGTGGCCGAGCGGTGTGTCACTGGGATGGCCAGAGTGGAACTCACTGTGAACCATGTAAGGAGCACATGGCTTTGTTTTTGGAATTTCCAGTCTTGGTCTAGGACTCAATTGTTAATAGTGATGAGGCCATTGCTTTTGTTGTTTTGTTGTTGTTAGTCAAAATAATTTTTCCTTTTGGAGTTTAAAATTTCTTAATGATTCTCTTTTCTATCAGCTAGGATTCTACCAGAGAAAAAGAACCAGTAGGGGATGGGTGGATGGGTGGATGGATGGATGGACAGATAAATTATAAGGAACTGGCTTACCAGGGCAGGAATTGATAATGTGGTCCACAGGTGGAATTTCTTTTTCCTCAGGGAAATCTCAGGTTGGCTCTGAAGGCCTTCAACTGATTGGATGAGGCCCACAATATTACAAAGGATAATCTCCTCTACTTTGAAGTCAACTGATTGCAGGTGTTAAATACATCTACAAAATACAGTTCATCCTTGAACAACATGGGTTTGAACTGCCCAGGTCCACTTACATGTGGATTTTTTTTTTCAATAAATGTATCAGAAAATTTTTTTTGAGATTTACAACAATTCGAAAGAGCTCGAAAATGAACTGCATAAGCTAGAAATACCACAAATCTTAAGAAAAAGTTAGGTATGTCATAAACATATATAAGAAATGTAGATACTAGTCTCTTTTATCATGTACTACCATAAAATATCCACGTATCTATTCTAGGAAGTTGAAATTTGTAAAAACTTACACACACAAACACTTACAGACCATACACGGTGCTATTCACTGTCAAGAGAAATGTGAACAAATGTAAGGACACGGTATTAAATCATAACTGCATAAAATCGACTACAGTCCATGTGCTGCCGCTGTAAGCACTGCATAGCCGCCTCCTCTTGCTGCTGCCGTGAGCTCAAGTGCTCCAAGTACCCACTTGGAACCCATCGTTACACGAATCATCTCACGTGAGTAATCTGTCTCTCCAGTAAATCTACATCAGTGGAAAAAGTGTTCTGTCATGTGCTTCTTGTATATATTTCATTGTATTCAGTACAATATGGCAACCTTGACTCACACCATGGGTCCTATACCAAATGCTACTAATGATGCTGGGAGTGCTCCCAAGAAGCCGAGAAAAGTCGTGACATGACATTACAAGAAAAAGTTGAATTGCTCGATGCATACCGTAGATCAAGGTCTGCGGCTATGGCTGGTCACCATTTCAAGATCAATGAATCCGGCATAAGGAGCACTGTAAAGAAAAGCAAAGGAAATTCATAAGCCCACCAGCAGACATGAAAACCTTGTGCTTTTTGTGAAATACCTTTTTATCTCCTATTGAAAATGCAGCTTTTATGTGGGTGTAGGATTGCTATAAGAAAGGCATACTCATAGACTCTAATATGACTTGAGAAAAAGCAAAGTCATTACAGGATATGACAACTTAAAGCCAAAGGAAGGTGAAAGAACAAACGCTGGAGAATTTAATGCCAGCAGAGGATGGTTTGATAATTTTAGAAAGAGGTTTGGCTTAAAAAATGTCAGATTAACAGGAGAAGCAGCTTCTTCCAGCCAAGAGGAACAGATGAGTTTCCAGACTTCATTAAGAAAATCATTGAGGAGAAGGAATATCTGCCTGAGCAGATTTTTAATGCAGATGAAAGTGCCCTATTCTGGAAAAAAATGCAACAAAGAACATTTATAAGTAAGGAAGAGAAGTGATCACTAGGATTTGAGGCAGGAGGGGATAAGCTAACTATTGTTTTGTCAAAATGCAGTTGAGTTTATGATCAGGACTGCCCTTATCTCTCAAGCTAACTCCTGAACCTTGAAGGGAAAAGATAAACACCAGCTGCCAATCTTTGGTTGTGTGACAAGAAGGCCTGGACAATGAGAACCTTTTTTCTTTTTTTTCTGGATTGATTCCATCAATGCTTTGTCCCTGAAGTCAGGAAGTACCTTACTAGTAAGCGACTGCCTTTTAAAGTTCTTTTGATATTGAACAGTACCCCTGACCACCCAGAAAGAACCCCATGAGTTCAACACCAAAAGTGTCAAAGTGGTCTACGTGCCTGCCAACACACTGTGTCCAATTCAGCCTCTAGGTCAAGGGCTTGTCAGGATCTTTAAGGCTCATTACACATGATACTCTATGGACAGGATTCTCAACACTATGGAAGAGAACCCATGACAGAGAGAACATCATGAAAGTCTGGAAGGATTACACCAATGAAGATGCCATCACAGTTACACAAAAAGCCATGAAAACCACCAAACCCAAAACAATGAATTCCTGCTAGAGAAAACTGTGTCCAGATGGTGTGTATGACTTCACAGGGTTTATGATGGAGCCAATTAAGGAAATCATGAAAGAGGTCATGGGTACGGCAAAAAGATGGTGGGGCGGGGGGAATAAAGGGTTTTAAGGTATGGATCTTAGAGAAAGTTAAGAGCTACTAGACACAGCCAGAGGAATTAACAGAAGATGACTTGATGGATACACGTGCTTCCAAACCAGTGCCAGACGATGAGGAAGGCGACCGTAGAAGTGTTGTCAGAAAACAAATTGACATTAGATATTCTAGCAGAGGGGTTCCGATTACTGAAGATGGCTTTTGACTTCTTTTAGGACATGGATCTTTCTATGTATATTTTAGTATAAAGCAAATGGTGAAAGAAGAAGGATTGGCACACAGAGAAACATTTTTAGAGAAACAGAAAAGCAAAAGAGTCAGGCAGAAATGATGATCTATTTCCACAAAGTTGCATTCAGTGTGCCTGCCTCTCCTGCATTCTTTCCCTTCTACCCCCTGCCACTGCCGCCCCCAGGACAGCAGATTCAACTCCTCTTCCTCCTCGACCTCAGCCTACTCACCTCGAAGATGACAAGGATGAAACCCTTTATGATGATCCACTTTCACTTAATGAATAGTGAATAATCGTTATGCCATGCAGTGAGTAAACTTACCTGTTGTATATGTGTGGGTCTTCATGTGAAAATCGAGTAACTGTATGGCAAGAACTGTATAAGACTTAAAATGTTTTTTTATTGAGGTGGAGTTGACATTCTGTGTTACAATAGTTTCAGGTGTCCAATGTAGTTACTTGACAACTCTACACATTATGCTATGTTCCACCAGAAGGTGTAGAAATTACCTGTCACCATACAATGGTATCACAATACCACGGAGTATATTCCCTATGCCGGACCTTCCATCCCCGTGGCTTATTCCTTACCTAACTGGAAGCCTCTGTCTCCTACTCCCCTTCACCCCTTTCCCCATCTCCCACCCCCATCTCCTCTGGCAACCTCTGGCTTGTTCTCTATATTTATAGATCTGTCTCTGCTTTTTTGTTTGTTTGTTTGTTCATTTCTTTTCTCTCTCTTTTTTTTAGATTCCATGTATAAATGAAATCATATGGTTATTTTGCTTTCTCGGTGTGATTTATTTCACTGAGCATAATACACTCTAGGTCCATCCATGTTGTGGTGAATGGCAAGATCTCATTCTTTTTTATATAACTCAACACGAAAAAAACAAATAATCTGATTAAAAAGGGGCAGAGGACCCCAATAGACATTTTCCAAAAAGACATACAGATGGCCAACAGACACATGAAGAGATGCCCAACATCACTAATTATCAGGGAAATGCAAACCAAAACCTCAATGAGATATCACCTCACATCTATCAGAATGGCTGGTATCAAAAAGACAAGAAACAACAAGTGTTGGCAAGGATACGGAGAGAAGGGGACACTTGGGCACTGTTGGTGAGAATGTAAATTGATACAACCACTGTGGGAAACAGTATGGCGATACCTCAAAATATTAAAAACGGAAATACCATATGATCCAGCAATTCCACTACTAGGTATTTACCCAAAGACCGTAACACTAATCCAAAAAGATGTATGCACCCATGCGTGCTTATTGCAGCTGTATTTACAATAGCTAGGGTATGGAAGCAACTCAAGTGTCCGTCAATAAAGGAAAGCATAGGGCACCTGGGTGGCTCAGTTAAGGCTCTGCCTTCAGCTCAGGTCACAATCTCAGGGTCCTGGGAACGAGTCCCGCATCAGGCTCTCTGCTCAGAAGGGGCCCTGCTTCTACCTCTGCGCTTGCTCTCTCTCAAATAAATAAATAAAGCCTTTAAAAAAATAACATAAATGAATGGATAAAGCAGATGTGGTACATGCACACAGTGGAGTATTACTCAGCCATAAAACTGTGCAGGTTGATTCTCTGTCGTCCTCATCATCCCCTAAATATTCATCTTGTAGATCATCATATGCTCGGCTTATAGGGAAGTGGAGAGCTTATCTTTACGAAGGCATAAAGTGAGTGGTATTTCATATAAAATTAATAATGTACTGGTTTTCTACTGTTTTATAACTTTGCTTTCAAAGAATTACATTACAGTACAGTCAGCCTCTCTTTTATGATTAGAGAAGTTGTGGATCACCCTATCATCACAAGTAAGTGGTTTTTTAAAAAAATCACCGTGTTTCTAATACTGTATTGTGACTCTGGCTCTCATACTGCATGCCATTACAATTTTATGGTTCATTCATTAGAGTAGAGGCCGGGCTCCCTTGAAGCAGCTGTCCTGATGACACTGGGCTACTGTAAAGCTATCAACCCATGAGTCATTATACGTGTCAATAAGCATGAATTGCTTTTTTCATGTCATCTTTTCATTTTGGATGTCTAGGGTTAGTAATACATATAATGTCTACGTTGATTTGTGTCACACGGACAATATTGGTATAGGTCCTGACAATTCTTCATGTAAACAGAAGATACAAACTTAAGTACCGTGTTGGTAAATATACAGTGCAGTCCTGTAATTGTGTTTTCTCTTATGATTTTTTCTTTTTTTTTTTTAAAGATTTTATTTATTTATTTGACAGAGATAGAGACAGCCAGCTAGAGAGGGAAAACAAGCAGGGGGAGTGGGAGAGGAAGAAGCAGGCTTCCAACGGAGGAGCCTGATGTGGGGCTCAATCCCAGGACGCTTAAGGCAGACGCTTAAGGCAGACGCTTAACGACTGAGCCACCCAGGCGCCCCGGTCTTATGACTTTCTTAATAACACTTTCTTTTCTCTAGCGTACTTTATTGTAAGAACGTGATATATAATACATATAACAGACAAAATATGTGCTAATCTACTTTATCAGTGAGGATTCTGATCAAAAATAGGCTATTAGTAGTGAAGTTTTGGAAGAGTCAAAAGTTATACCTGCATTTTCCACTCTGTGGGGCTCAGTGCCCTTAACCCTCAAATTGTTCAAGGGTCAACTGTATCTTCACAGAACCGTCTAGATTCATAATTGGTTGACTATCTACGTACTACAGCCTAGCCAAAGCTGACACGTAAAACTAATCATCGTACCTCCCAAACGCACATGATTCTGTTTTATAATACAAAGATAATCCTGACTGGGAGATCAAAGAAAGCAGCTCTCTTTTATGATGCCCAAGGTTCTCTTCAGGGGCAGGAAAGTTGTTTGGTTTCTTGCCACTCCACGTGAGAGATAGTCCCAATTTGTAGCTTAGATGTGCCTTGGTGACCAGTGGCCCAGCCAAGTCCTAGTGTCCTTATCTGGGATCTTTAGAGAGAGGGTTTGCAGGTCTGCTAATATTTATTCTCACTACTTTTCCAGGGGTTTGATTTGATTTATAAAGGAATCTAGAGCTCTTAAGAGTTTTCTATCATTGACCCAATGGGAGCCTCAACAGTCATAGCCTGGATGTAGTCATTGGCCCTGAAGACCATTGTGTGGCCCCCAAAGGGCTTTTTTTCATAAAAACTCAGGAATCAATGCAATTTGGAGAGTCCTTATCCGCTGGGGCCTCATGCTCCGATGACCTTCAGGAGCCCAGTGGGCAGGGGTTAAAGCGGGTCAGTGACTTACTACAGAGTGTATGGCTCCAAGAACCCTAGTCATATCAACAGAATACCTCATCTAGTTCCTGCTTGATTATAAACTCTCGAAATATTTCCTAATGAGAATTACTTCTGAGAAACATCTACGACCAGTACTCAGTCAGCAAACACTTCTCCCTGATAAATTGGTGCCATTCTAAAATGCGCACGTGCCTAGAAGTGCATTTACGAGGCAAAACCTGATTTATTGTTTTTGTTTTGTGTTTTTGTTTTCTTTTTCCTTTCCTGCCTTGCTCCCTTTCTTTTTGTCACCACGTTGTTTTCCCAGCCCTGCTTTGGCTCATAAATTATTAAACCACGTAGTTCTTGGTGGTACAATACTATTCTCCCAATTAAAATTTTACAGAAGTTTTTCCTGAGGTCATCACTGGCAGAGCTGCCATATGCAATGATCTGCCCTCTTTCATCGAATCATTATCTGCTCCTTTGAATTAGTAATAGCAACAACGGATGGGTTGTGATGAAGGATGGCCCGGGAGGCCACAAGCCATTGTTGCTTTGTTTGGTGTCCTCCCACACGTCGGGTTCAGGGGAGGCTCAGACGCACTGAACACAACAAGAGTTCCTTTCTGCCCCCAAGACTTACCAGCCCAACCAATCCTTCTATTCCCACTCCCAGTCAGGTCCTTATTGTTTAGAATCTTATATTTTAAGAAGGATGGTATAGAGATGGCAGGAAAAAAAAGGGTAAAATCGTGGAAAATTAGACTGATCAGAAAAAAAGTAAGCCTTTAAATTCTTCTTGAGGACTACTAAAATTTAGGTGTTTGGTAAGCAATGCCTTAAATTTGCTTTGCTCCAAATAAGAAAATCCATGTGGAGAATATCTTCAAGTCCTAAATCAGTAGACGGAGAGTATGAGTTTGAGAGTTTCTGATGCTTGATGATTTCTTATTGAAACAGGAAATTATTTTATTAATCTTCATTTATTTCTTCAGAGAGTATAGATAATAATATTAATATAGCATTTATTTGTTGTTTAGGACCAGACTCTGTGCAAAGGGCTTTATCTACCTTAACTCATTAAATCATCATAAAAACTCTATGAGTCAGGTTCTATTCTTGTCACCATTTCATGGAGGAGGAAACGATCACAGAAAGTGGTTTGTTCACTGTCACGCTATCTGTAGGGGGTGGACCAGTAATCCACAAACCTTTCAAATGCCACAACTCTGGCTGGCGTTTGCCTAAAACCCCAAAGACACATCACTTTCTTCACACAGATTTTCATATTATTTATCCCATTCAGACAGAAAGATTTTTTGTTCTGCATTTTGCCAGGTATGGTGGAAGATGCTCATATCTTTAGTTGTTCTTTATACCTCTTTCTGGTAGAAGCTTCTGGTGGGCAGAAGGGGACCATATAATGACATACTTATAATCATTTATAATGCTACAATAACAATTTACATAATTTTATTGAAATTCTTACTAAAATGAATTTATATAGAAATGCACTTTTAATGTTCTTTTATTGATGATATTAGTTTTCCTGGATGATGACCTGACAGTTATCCTATGTCACTTTTCTTCAAGAACCATTGGGAGTTGCCTCGTCTGTGCATTAAATCTGAACCCATCTGCATGGATTTCAAGGCTTGCAATCATCTAACTAACATCTAACTAACCTCTAACTAACCTCTAACTAACCTCTCCTGACACCCTCATCTCCCAGCCTGATTTTTCTCTCTTGTTACCTGCTCACTCCTGGTCTCCTCCTTGACTTGCTTCTGTGGTATCCCACCTAGACTGCCTGCTCCTTGCACTTTATTTTATCCAACCCTAAGTGTGGAGGCTGCTCTCAATCCTCACCTTTTCTCTGCAGCATTTCCTTCCCATGCTAATTCTCTCTATTGTCGCCTCTTCCTTTCTAACCTCCGTAGTATTTTTTGTCCTATTGTACAAATCTGGCACTCGATTGTATCTTTTCTTGTCCTCTAGTCCAGTGCTTCTCAAACTTTGATGGGCAGAAGAATCGTCTGGCTTCTTAAAAAATTGAAAAGAGGGGTGCCCGGGTGGCTCAGTCAGTGAAGCATCTGACTCTTGATTTCAGCTCAGGTCACAAACTCAGGGTTGTGAGATCAAGCCCTGTGTTGGGATCCACACTGAGCATGGAGTCTGCTTGGGGTTCTTTCTTTCCCTCTCCCTCTGCCTCTCCCCCTCTACAAACACATTCTCTCTCTCTCAAAAACAAACAAACAAGCAAATAAAATTAAAAATAAAATTACCATATGATCCAGCAATTCCAATTCTGGTTATTTACCCCCCAAAATTGAAAGCAGGATCTTGAAGAGATATTTGTATATCCATGTTTATAACAGCACTATGCCCAATAACCAAGAGGTGAAAACTATCCAAGTATACATAGATGAATGAATGGCTAAGGAAATGTGCTGTGTACACACACACACACACACACACACACACACACGTGCACGCTGTAGTATTATTCAGCCTTAAAAAAGAAGGGAATTCCTACACATGCTACAACAGGGATGAAAATGAAAGGCGTTCTGCTAAATGAAACGAGCTAGTCACAAAAAGACAAATACTGTGTGATTTCACTTAGATGGGGTGTCTAGAGTAGTCAAATTCATGGACAGAAAATAGAAGGGTAGTTGCCAGGGGCTGGGGGAGGGAGAATAGGGGCTTGTTTAATGGATGCAACATTTTCGATCTGGAAGCCAAAGAGTTCTGGAGCTGGGTCATACAATAACATGAATGGAAACACTACTGAACTATACACTTAAAAATGGCTAAGATGGCAAATTTATGCTGTGTATATTTTATCATAATTTTTTAAAATAAAAGAATAATCTGGGAAGAGAGTATAAAGGTGAAGGTTCTCAGGCCCCAGCCCCAAGATCCCTGTTTTTGATGTTCTTGTCTGGGTGCGGGGGAGAAAAATCTTCATTTTAATTATCACTCTCAGCTGCTTGGAAGCAGGTGTGCTCAGGACGAGGTCAGAGATGTCCAAGCTTTGGACACTTATGTTAAGTATCATCTCCAACTGCAGGTGCTTCAAAAGAAAAGGAAGAAAACCGGTATTTCATGAAGACCTAGATGTCCAGCCCTGAACTTTCACCCAAACAGTTGATATTGTGTACATTTTATATGTGAGACAATGGAAGATGAAAAGCTATGTGAACTGCCCATGATCACGAAGATAGAAAGCTCCAGAGCTGGGAGTTAACCCCAGGTGTGGCAGAGACATGGCCATGTGTCTGCCACACCATTTCCTATCCTTGGGCACACAGGGACGCTAGGCTTCCTGCCTCAGCTTACCTGGCACTGTGGTTCCAGCCACGTGACTGAACTCTGGCCCATGCAAAAGAAGCTTCCAGACCTGGCCCTTAAAAACATCCTGCTTAGTCCCCCAGTCCTCCCTTCTCCTTCCATGGCAAGTATGAAGGATGTGAGTTCCAGATGGAAGTCCTGGGATATGGAGAGTGGCTGGCAGACCTGCCCCAGACTGAAAGGTGAGTAAGAAAGAAATGTTTACTGTGTTAAGCCAATGAGATTTTGCAATTTATTTTTTACTGCAGCTAAGCTTATTTTATCCCAACTAAATCCATACCCTTGTCCTTTTTATTTTCCTAAAGTCCAGAAAATAAGTATCTCTTGTATTTCCCACAGCACCAAGGATAATGTTAAGCTGAGAGAAGTTTCTCCCCCACCCATAAAAATTTTTTTCAAAAACCAAAAACCTTTTGGCATTGATGTGGTTTATGAAAGTGACTAAAATTCCCAGTTGAAAGAGAAAGAGATGGAAAACTCACTCCCCTGGCAATTGAAACAGCTCCAAGAGAATCACTTGAGTAGTTCTTAACTTCAGTTTCTGACTCCCACCTATGTCCCCAGTTCTGTTTCTCAAATTGCTGGTGTCATGTTTCTAAACTGTCAGCAAACCAGTGTTTTAGTTTTAGCCAACCAGATGCAAAACAAAACACTTAAGGAAAGGTTCATGATTATTTGTAAATAAATTATTGTTGCCAAATGAATCGGATGATCAGCATTGGGCTCATGTAGGACAAGTTAGATGCATTCCGGAATAACCGAAGTCATCTCCACGGCCCTCTGTGGAGTGAGCCTGCCAGGCCATAGAGCCTCTGATGAACACGTGGTCTCACACACGAACACAGGAAATGGAAGTGGGAGACTTATGTTTGGACGAGTGGAAGAAATGAAGACAAACAAAGACGGGTTCCCAAAAGCCGGACTCCTCCAGTATACTATTTTGCAAAATGTTTTCTGGCCTTGTGTCTTCTCTTTGGAATGTGCGCACGTGGCAAAGATATCAGTGGGCCCCTGTATGTATTTTCCCTGTTTTTTTCAGGAATAGGACCAATACTTAGCTGGGCACATGACCATACTAAATATAGACCACACTTCCAGTCTCATTTGCCAGCTGTTTATAGCCACAGAACTAAGTTCTGACCAATGGGATATGATAGCAAGTGACATCCACATGTTCTAGGGGACAGAGGCCACTTCCTATCCCCGTTACCTATTCAGCATTGCGATATAGGCATGATGGCCAGTGCTCCATCTTGGACCATAAGAATGAGGAACAGATCTTTGAGTTGGTGGAACAGAAAATTAGAGACACCTAGGGCCCAGATGATCCTAGAGCCATCACAAAAGTCCTGAACTGCCCACACTCAGACTTTTCATGAGAGAAGTATGCATTCTATACCCTTCTATCATGTTTAAGCCACTGAGATTTAGGACCTTAAAGTTAGTGGCAAGTTGGGTCTCACCAATACAATGAGAAATTGTTTTTGGCTTGGTTAAATGTCTTGTTTGTTGTCTAAAATGCACATACTTGGTCCATAATGCAGAAACAGGCAAATTATGTATGTATTTCAATCTGTAGTTTACACTTAAAACATATAGTCAAGTGCTAGAAACTGGAATTTGGAAATCCTGCCACTGAATATTTGCACCTGAAAGATGTAAACACATGTCAAACTCATAGTCTTCATGGCAGTAAATCGTTATGCCCCAATCAACATTGAAAAAGAATTAGGGTTTGTGATAAACTAAAAACCAGGTTGTGATTTTTAAGCTATAAACAAAAGCATCTTTGCTTTCAGCACTTCCCTGTTTCCTTAATTATTATGAAGTTAATGCTTGAACATAAAAGATCAATGAATCAAAGAGTGGGTGTTTCCAAATGCAACACGAGCTCATAGCTATGCATACACACAGAGACACACAAAATTAAGTTGATTTTGAAGGTAATAGAGTCATGCACATTTCTGGTTAAACAGTTCCAATTCAGATGGAGAAAAAAGAAAAGGTTTTGGTTTATGACAATTTTACTTTTCAGATTCAGAATGCTAAATGATATTAGCACAAAAAATCTTCTTTGGGCCCTTCTTTTTGTTATGTGACAATAAATACATATTTTATGAAAAGATAAATGTGTGCATCTCAGCCTGGATTTTTTTTAACCTTTCTTAGCATCAGCATCAGATTTAATTAAATAACAAATTTAATTCAACAACCATTCCTTGGATGCCTATGTGTGTTGGGCTGTACGCAAACCTCCGGTAACATGAAGACAAAGGAGTCATGGCCTAGACTGTGCCCAGAGAGCTCACAGAGGGGCCGAGGAGGCAAAGAGCCATAATGTGATACACAGGGTCTCTGTTGTCCAAAACACACATTATGAACTAAATGCTCTGGAAACAGAAGAAAGCAGTTCATTCTATCTGGGGTGAGAGGAGACACCTAAGGAAATCTTGCAGAGTGAATAGAACGTCTGAAGGTGTAGGAAGTGGAGGAGACGTTCCCGAGGAAGAACAGCAAGGGCGAAGGCATGAGAATTACAAGTGCGCATCTATCCTGGGAATAATGGTGGCTGGGCGTGGTTGGGAGGCCCGCAGAACAGGTGTCTCAATCCCAAAGGTAGGAGCTGGGCGGCCATCTCAGCACACAGACCCCATTCCATGTAGACACGGTACATTTAGAAGCTATTCCATGTTAGCAAAGAGTTTCTGTTTGAAACTAACCAGGGGTTGGAATACATGGCCTCCAGACCTGTAAGGGCTCCTCACTGTGTTCAGGCAGAAGTCTAACCTAGCCCTCCAGGCTCTCTCAAAACTGGCGCCAACTTCATTCGATCCCATCTTCTGCCATGGTTCCTTTCTTCAGGGCCCAACTGCAGCTGCAGTGCCAGATGTGGTGTCTCTGCTAGAGCAGATCAACACAGCCTGGGGTTCATGGAATGCCGCCATGGCTTTGGTGAATGGTTTCTTTTCCAGTCTTTTCCAGGATCAGAAACAGCTCTTGTTCATAGGGGATAGACGAGAGTATGTATTTACAGGGTTGCCCCAGAGCTACACTAACTCTCCCACCATTGGTCATAATATATCCATGGGACCTTAACCACAGGACAGTCCAGAGAATGTCACACTAGTCTATTATACCAATGACATTATATTAACCAGATGAACAAGAAGTGCCTAACAGATTGGAGGCCCTGGTGTGCTCCATGAAGGTGGGAGGTGGACTCTATGAAGATTCAGGGGTCTGTCACGTCAGGGAAGTGTTTATAAGTGTGCCAGAAAGTCCCATGAAATTAAAGGACAAATTATTGCACCTGTTACTTATCAACACTAAGAAGGTAGTGCAATTCTTGGCAGGTGTCTTCTGGCCCCACAACTAGTATATTTCACACTTGAGAATGCTGTCTGATGCATTTACTAAATACTGTGCAAGGCTACAAGGTATGAATCAGGCCCAGAGCAGGAAAGGGTTCTGAATAAGTCCAGACAGAAGTACGAGAATCCCTGACACAGGGCAGTTGATCCAGTAGATACCACGGTACTAGAAATACCCATGGCAGGAAAAGTCATTTTGTAGAGCTGATGGCAAGTCCCAATAGGAGAGTCTCAGTATAGACCCCAGAGTTTTGGAGAAAGATCATACCTTCTGTAGGACAGGATTCTGCAGCATTGGAAAACCATCTCTTGGTGTGTTACTTGCCTCTGGTAAAGATGGAGCATTTGACCATGTGACATCAAGGGTCTGTGTGTTCAGGGCTGCCCATTCTGAACAAGGTCCTGTGAGACTGACAAGCCAAAAGCTTGGACAGATCTGGCAGCAACCCATTACAAGGTGGAGTGGGACATTCGGGATGGGCAGTGAGCAGGGCCAAAAGGTAAATACAACTGCAGGCCAAAGTCATCAAAAACAGGAAGGTCTGAGAACCTGTCACAGCCCAGAGGAAACCAAGGGGACAAGACAACTAAATGTCATGGGAGGAATGGGTGCTGGAACAGAAAAAAGACACTAGGTAAACTAATAATGTGTCAGTATTCACTCATTAATTTAAGAAATACACTAATGAAAGATGTTAACAACAGGGAAATCGAGTGTGGGATATATGGAAATTTTCTACTCTCTGCTCATTTTTTCTCTAAACCTACAACTGTTCTAAAAATTAAGCCTATTAATAAAAAAAAAAGATGTAACAACCAAAAAATTGAACTTTGATTCTTTTTTTTTTTAGTTTAAATTCTTTTTTTTTAATTTTATTTTATTATTATACTATGTTAGTCACCATACAGTACATCCCCGGATTCCGGTGCAAAGTTCGATGCTTCATTAGTTGCGTATAACACCCAGTGCACCATGCAATACGTGCCCTCCTTACTACCCATCACCAGTCTATCCCATTCCCCCACCCCCCTCCCCTCTGAAGTCTTCAGTTTGCTTCTCATAGTCCATAGTCTCTCTGAACTTTTTTTTTTTTTAATTTATTAGACAGAGATAGAGACAGCCAGCGAGAGAGGGAACACAAGCAGGGGGAGTGGGAGAGGAAGAAGCAAGGCTCATAGCCGAGGAGCCTGACGTGGCTCGATCCCATAACGCCGGGATCACGCCCTGAGCCGAAGGCAGATGCTTAACCGCTGTGCCACCCAGGCGCCCCAGTCTCTCTGAACTTTGATTCTTAGTTCATACATACACAAACATCAACTCAAAATGGCACTAAATGAAAAATCTAAAAATATAATAGCTCTAGGGGAAAAAAAAGGAGGAGGAAATCTTTGTGACCAGAAGTTAGACAGAGATTTCTTAGGACACATAAGCACAGATCATAAAAGAAAAAATGATCAATTGGGCTTCATCAAAATGAAAAACTTCTGCTTTTCAGAAGATATTATTAAGAAAATGAAAAGGTAAGTGACAGGGAGAAAATGCTCTCAGTACATCTAACTGACAAAGCATTTCCATCTAGAATGCATGAAGAACTTTTACAATTCGATAAGAAGAAAACAAACACTGTAATTCAGTGGGTGATAATGGTCTTTTCAATAAATGGCTTTAAGTTAGTTAGATATCCTTAAGGGAGAAAGGAGAAACTTTGACCCCCTAGCTCACACTGTGTGTGTGTGTGTGTGTATCTTCAATTAAATCTAATCAATCAGAATTAAATTAATCAAAATTTAAGCTTCCCTTCCTCAGAAAAAATTTATTAATGAAAACACAAGTCACAAAATCAGAGAGGGAGACAAACCATAAGAGACTCTTAATCATAGGAAACAAACTGAGGGTTGCTAGAGGGCAGTTGGGGGGAGGTGATAACTGGGTGATGGACATTAAGGAGGGCATGTGATATAATGAGCACTGGGTGTTAAATAAGACTGATGAACCACTGAACTCTACCTCTGAAGCTAATAATACATTATATGTTAATTAATTGAATTTAAATAAAAAATATATAACTAAAAACACAGAAGTCACAGACTGAGAGAAATATTCTCTTTCTCTATGTATCTATATATCATCCAAAATATATCCTATCTAGAATACATGTAAATATATAAAGAATACACTGATCTGATGTTTCCCAAAAGCTAATAAACATATGAAAAGGTATTCAGCATTATCAGTCATCAGGGAAAGGCCCATTAAAAGCACATTGGGATCCTACCACACATCATTAGAATTGTCTGGTGAGAATGTAAAGGTGATAATCAGGTTGGAAAACAGTAATTCTGAAGGCTGAGAAATCCAGCCATCCGCTGTGGACAAGCTGGAGACCCGGGACAGCTAGTGGTATATTTCAGTCTGAGTCCAAAGGCCTCAGATCCGGGAGCAGATGGCAGTCTGAGGGCCCGGGAAGATGAGATGGGGTGTTCCCACTGACCCAGTGAGGCAGAACAAAGAGATGGATTCTCCCTTCCTCCACTCTATTTAGGCGCTCAACAGATTAGAGGATGCCCACCCACACTGGGGAGGGCAGTCTGCTTTACTGACTCCACTGAGTCAAATGTTAATCTCATCCAGAAACACCCTCACAGACAATCCAAATACAAGGCTTAATCTGGGCACTGTGTGGCTAGTCGGGTTGACACAATTAAAAAATTAAAAATACATAAAATTAAGAATCACAGCCATTCACCTGTGAAGAGAAATGAAGGAAACATACATCCGCACAAAGACTCATCCACAAATGTTCATAGCAGCTGTGTTTATAATATACAAAGACTAGAAACAACCCACAGGTCTATCAGCAGGTGAGTGGATAAACAAATTGTGGCTTATCAATGCAACAGACCATTACTCATCAATGAGAGGACACATGCAGCAACATAGATGACTCGTAAAACTCTTACACTGAGTTAGTGAGAGAAGACGGCACAAAAGAATACATACATATGATTGCACTTATGTGAACTTCTAGAAAAGATAAGTTAATCTATGGTGATGGAAAATGCACCAGTGGTTGCCTGGGGTGTGGGGATTGGGAGAATCAACTGGAATGGGACAAAGGGAACATTTTGGGGCTGATAGAAATGCTTTATATGATTATGGAGGTGATTTATGGGTGTATTAGTCAAAATTCATCCAAATGTACACTTAACATAGATACATTTTATTGTAAGGGAACCACATGTCAATTTAAAAGTTTATTTTTAAAAAACGGTTGGAAAAAAATAAATTAAGAAATGATTGAGGGAGGGGCACCTGGGTGGCTCAGTTGGTTAAATGTCCAACTCTTGTTCTGGGCTCAGGTCTTGATCTCAGGGTGGTGAGTTCAAGCCCCACATTGGGCTCCACACCAGGCGCGGAGCCTACTTAAAAAAAAAAAAAGTTGAAACAGTTCTTACTCCTACCAACATATAAGTGTCCATTTCCTGCTAGCCTCTGTATCACCTGTTACTACTACACCTTTAATTTTTTGCCATTCCAGTGGGTGGAAAACATAATTTCCAACTTTTGAGATGAACTTTTGTATATTATGCAATAGAAATCTCTAACTGGGGGCTCCTGGGTGGCACGGCGGTTAAGCGTCTGCCTTCGGCTCAGGGCATGATCCTGGCGTTGTGGGATCGAGCCCCACATCAGGCTCCTCCGCTATGAGCCTGCTTCTTCCTCTCCCACTCCCCCTGCTTGTGTTCCCTCTCTCGCTGGCTGTCTCTCTGTCTCTGTCGCATAAATAAATAAAATCTTAAAAAAAAAAAAAAGAAATCTCTAACCGAAGACCACACTACAGAGTTATATCCCAGAAGTCATTTGCAAATGAAGCTTCTGCTTAACGAGAAAGAGTCACTAGGGTGGCCGTGAACGCCTCCTCAGGTTTTCCATTCTAGATAGTTATGCACACATTCTACTTTTCTCTAAGAATTTCACATTTCAGATTCATTCCAATCTTGTAGTCAATGTTTGTCTTTTTATTTTTTGTCACTATGCTTACTCATACCAAATCCGAGATCCATAGAAGGATGGCAGAACCTTAGGGCTGAATTGTGTCCGTAGTACTGAAGGTTGCTGTAGACCAACCAAGCTCCTGCGTCAGCACTCCCTCCTCATTTTTTGACACAGACGATTGCTGTTTTCAGCATTTTATAAAAAGTGTGCTACTGTAGGGGCTCATGGGTGGCTCCGTTGGTTGGGCGTCTGACCCTTGATCTTGGCGCAGGTCATGATCTCAAGGTTGTGAGATCAAGCCCCGCGTCGGGCTCCACGCCTGAGCCTGCTTGGGATTCTCTCTCTTCCTCTCCCTCTGCCCCTCCCTGCACTTTCCCTAAAACAACAACAACAAAGTGTGCTGTACATGCAGGTTCACAAGAGGACTTCAGCCTCGTCCAAACCCCACTCCTGTCCCTAAGCGGCTCCTCTGGGAATGACAGAGACTTGGCTGATTGTAGAAATTACATGGTCCAACATTCACATTTTACAGCCAAGCAAACTATCTGTTGTCTAGCGGCTAGTAGTGGCAGAGCTGACCCCTGGACCACCACTATTTCTGCTCCACCTGCTGCTTCATTAGTCAGCAGCATGGCCCGGGATGTGAGGCCTTCAGATGTGGGTGCCCAGACATGCAGGTCTTCACATGGCAAAGCCTGGGGAAGTACTAAAAATACGTGATATCATGAGCTTATCCAAATAGCTTTGTCCAAAGGAAAAAAAGAATGCTTGTGATTTTTAAGATTTAAGAAACAATGAGCTAATGCCCTGGAAGATTCTTCAGTGACAGCTGTAACTAGGGCAAAAATATTTGTTTGTCTAGTACAAGGACTGTATGTCTGCTTAGAACAACCCTGGGTCCTGACTTTACCCTGGCATAATTTTTAATAGTGTCTTATTTCACTTTGAAAAATGTCCTAGTTTGAAAGATAAATTATATTATCACTGTAATTACATGGGATTTCTAGCTAATAAGCAGCCCTGTCTCGTCTGCTAATTTTTTATTACTAGAAACAAGTGGTTGGGGAGAGTGGCTTATAATCAACTTCTAAATCATGCTAGGTTAGGAAAAATAGCACAATTCTCTCTTTGACTGTTTTAGAAAAAAAAAAAAAGCAACTCAGCCAACTCAGTTGCTCAATTTGCTCAAGGATTACCTTGAAACACTGCTTTAGAAAGCTTCTAAGATCCCAAGTGTCTACTCTCCATAAACAAATAATAGTCCCACTCTGGGAGAAAATATTTGATGCAATGTGGTATTAAAGCTCATCAAATTTAAATTATATACAAATTGAAGGGTTTTGAATTCTGCTATCCATGCTGTACATACATATTCGTGAAATCTCTTGTTAAAATTTTTGGCTGGGTCTGGGCTAAACGAAGGCCCAGTTCACAGCATTCTGGATGCACAGTCGTGCCAAGAGACCAGGTCTGCAGATGGCCCTCCTTGGCATGCTGTTTCAGGGCAGAGAGCTCCTGAAGACAAGGAACTGCGACATTCTCTTCTCTGCATCCCCCATTTACCA
Source organism: Ailuropoda melanoleuca (assembly GCF_002007445.2). Classification (NCBI taxonomy): domain Eukaryota; kingdom Metazoa; phylum Chordata; class Mammalia; order Carnivora; family Ursidae; genus Ailuropoda; species Ailuropoda melanoleuca. Next base: position 94,287,310 of record NC_048227.1, on the reverse strand, counting down.
ACCATGGTGCTTTCCACCAGTAATTTCTTCTGATTGACATTGATCCAACAAGAGACACCTTCTTTCAGCATGGGTTAGTGAGGGTAAGGCAGCGAATTAGCTTCTGAGGGCTACCATAATCGATACCAGAGAGTGGGTAGGTAGCTTCGACAACAGAAATTTATTTCCTCGCCATTTTGGAGGCTAGAGATCCAAGGTCAAGTTGTTGGCAGAGTGCTTTCTTCTGCAGTCTCTCTCCTTTGCTTGGAGGTGGTCATCTTCTCCCTTTGTCTTCACGTGGTCTTTCCTCTGCGCATGTTTGTGTCTTAATCTTTTGTTCTTACAAGGACACCAGCCATGTTGGATTAGGGCCCACCCTACTGACCTCATTGTAACATAATTACTACTCTAACACACCTACCTCCAAATATAGTCATACCCTGAGTTACTGATGCCTACAGCTTCCATGTATGAATCTGGGGGTGGGGGAACAATTCAGCCCACAACAGGCAGTAATTAGGATTTTTTCATTACCCAACCTTGAAAAGTACTGCATAATGCTATCTTATACACTTTCCACTTGCCACCTGTGTGTGTGTGGGGGGGGAAGGCTTGTGTTAGAAAAGAGAAAAATTAATATATTGATTCACCCATGGTACAGACGACAAGGCAGGTGGCACGATCAATCCAATGTGTCCCCACGAGGACTACAACATGCTCTGGTGCTCCATCCAGACAGAAGAAATGCTCCTCATGTTCACTAACTCAACACCTGCTCATCCTCTGAGATGAGGCGCAAATACCATCTCTTCCTGAAAGACTGCCCCCCTCCCCCGCCATGGCTCCCCTCCTCAGCCTCAGCTGTGCCCACCAGAAAGGTGGGAGAGGTTCTCCTAGCATCTGCCATCCCGTGCTTATCTCTTTTGATAGTTCTTATCACACTGTTATTCTACTTTACATTTGCTTGTCTGTCTTCTCAACTGGACCAAGTCTTTTCTTTTTTCTTCTATATCCCTACAACCTGACCCAGTTCTCACACACAATAGACAACACATGATTGAGTAAATGGATAGGTAACTTACATTTCCAGTATTCTTTCTCAGCTAGGGCTTGCAGACCTCCCAGAGGATACACACGTGTAGACAAAACGTGTTCACTAGCAGAGTCCTTCATCCAGACATGTGATCGTGTGTGATACTATCAGAATTAGAGCACAGCGAGATTCCATTATGCATCACTACTCGAATATGTTACACACAAGCCCTCATACGGAGCAAATGTGTCAATTTGCCAGGTTGCTTGCTTTTCTGTGATTGTTAAGTGAGGCACAAGAATGGGCCATCTCAAAACTGCAGCTCAAATTCTGCAGTCCAACTGCTTGGGCTGGAGTCCCAGCTCGGTCACGGACTGGCTGTGGGGCCTTGGGCAAGTTACTTAACCCCTCTGTAGCTCAGCTGTCTCATGTGTCACACCTACTTCACAGGGCTGTTAGGACGAAGAAAAGAGTCAATGTACATCAGGAACCTCGGGTAGTCCCTGGAATGTAAGAGGCGCTGGATGTGTTCGCTACTATTGCCGTATGAATACTGCCCCTGTCATTATTAAGGAAGAGGAAATCATTTAGTTTGATTTCACACTGTCATAATTCCAGTCAAGCCCCTGAGTACACATCCCTGCAAGGGGCTTCTCATGGCCCTCTGACCTGTTCTCACGCCCATCCCTCACTGGGCTTCCCCTGCCTGAGTGCCCAGCCTCCAGACCTGGCTCTCCACCAGGGGCTGTCCTGGATTGAGGTGGCAAGTAGCTGCTGTCCAGGCCGCAGACTCCCTGGGCCACAGAGCCCACTGCATTCCTTCTCACCACTTGTGTGTCCTGTGGGGTTGGAGGCAAAGTAATGGTCATAGCCACTCCCTCCAAAAAGGCGGGGCAGGGGAGAGGATATTGTGGAAGAAAGTCTTTGTGCTTTTCAACGTTTAAGCATGAGCAGGGGCAGGAATTGAATGGAGAGAAAAGAAAAGGAGGGGAGGGGAATAGAAGGAAGGGGAGAGTAGGGGGAGGGAAAAAGAGGAGAAGAGGGAGAGAGGAGATGAGGGGAGGGGGCATGAGAAGGGGAGAGGAGAGGAGGGGAGGGGGCACAGGAAGTGGAGGGAGGAGAGGAGGGGAGGGGCACAGGAAGTGGAGGGAGGAGAGAAGGGGGGATAAGAGGGGGGATGGGAGGGGTAAGGGAAGGGGCAGGGTGGAGGAGAACCCACCTGAGTCATGAAGGACAATCTGGGCCCCGTTTGGGAGCTTGTCCAATGACTCCCCACATAAAAACAACTCATGGCTGCCAGCCTCCCCAGCACCAGCTGTTTCCACTTCCGTAACATATGTTCACTCACGTAAATTGTTTACTAACTTCACATCCAGAATTTTTTAAATAGAGGAAAACCTGGGGCTTGTCTATACCAACCAGAAGAGCAGAGATAAGAGGGGAAAAATTCAGCAACAAACAAAACGAAAAAGCAGAATGATACAAGGGAGCCTAAATTTAACTGGGACAACACGTTTCCCTTCACTTTTATGGCTTCCTGAATGAGTGGGGATCCTGGCCGCCTCCAGCACTGCTGTATCAGGTTCACAAAGCACAGTCCACCGACTTCTAGAGTGAGCTGCTTAACCAACAATGGAGTCGACTTAGTCTACACAAGCCATGGCTGGAGCATGGAAAGTGCCCCGTTTGAAAGCAGGGAGCAAAGGCTATGATTTGTGTCCTGTTGAGAGCACAGGGTCCCCAGCCAGACCTTCCTGTTTGAGTCCCAGCACTGCCTCTTGGGATCTAAGTAACTCATCTGAACTCACCTGGAGTGAGTCACCCAACCCTTCGGCTTCAGTTTTATCATCTATCAAGTTGGGGATAATGATAGTATCTACCTCAAGGGTTGTCGTGGGGTAAAGGGAGGAAAGGTAGAGCATTCAGAGAAGTGTCTGGCATTTACTAGCACTGTGTTAAGTGTTTGCTATTTTTATTATATATACTCGTACCTAATTTTAAGAACTAGAATTTATCACTCCTCTTTGATATTTATGACATGGATTTATCATAGTATTCTGGTTGAATACCATGTGAGGCCTGATGTTCCTGACCTATCTTTTGCCAACTTCCATGAAAATACTACTGCTTCTCCCTCACATCCCCTAAATAATACAACCTTTCCAATTTCCTTAGTATTAAATGCAACAAAAGACCACATGCCAAAAGCAGATGGAATTTCTACAAGCAATATCATCAATACTGATGAATTCAGGAGTAACTTCTTGCCACTTCTATGCTGGGGGTGTGATCAGGGGAGGGAAAATGGATTAGAAGAAGCAAAAAATATTTGCTATATGTATGCACTAATTAGGAAATCAGAAAAGTTAGTATTATAAATAATGGTGCAACCAGGCAGTTAGGCTAGGTTAATATTTGGAAGTAATAAATACTTTGGATGTGGGCAAATTTTACTATAGAAATAGATACAGTTGGGAATAAGATTGACCAACATAATCATCTCGTTTTTCTCTGTGTATCTCCTGCGGAATCACAGGGAGGTGTGGTTAATACACTCTCCTCAAAGTACCCTGGATGGAGCTGATATTCTCAACCATTTTTATTGCTTACATGCAGTGTCTTTGACAAATATTTAATGCCTTGACTGTTTTAGGGTTGAAGGAACGGAGCTAGAAATGTATTTTCTGCTCATTTCAGGAAAAGAAATGTTCTTTTAGGGTTTTAGACCAACATACATAATGTATCTCTACATTTAACTTTTGTTTGATTTTTACTTCTTTTCGTTTTCCCCCCACATGATTTTGGAAGAGCGTATTCTGCTGGGAGCTTCAAGTGTGACCCGTATACAGTGTTTCTGATCATTTTTTTGGATTTATGTTTCTTTGAGAACAAATCTGAGTTGCAGTTGTAAATGAGAAGGGTTCCGATCTGGCTACCAAGGGCACTGTCCTGGGGTGGGGCGTTTTCTTCCTTAAAGACACTGCTCATTAAAAATCTACCTATCACTGGGTGTTATATGCAACTGATGAATCATTGAACACTACATCAAAAACTCATGATGGGTTGGCTAATTGAATTAAAAAAAAATAAAGTCTACCTATCAAGACAGGTACTTTGGGAGGACACACCAGGGTGTTGGATGTCTTTGGGTCCCATCGTCTCCTAATCACAAAAGGAAAAGAACTTCCAGCTTACTGGCTACTGATTCACATCAGAACAGGGGTTCAGCCATTCATTCACTTAGAAAGCCCCTCCCTTGGGAGCCTGGATCCTACTCAGGGAAGCAGAAAATAAATAAGCAAGGCAACAAATACAAAATCTGTTGTTAAGAAGTGGTAAGTGCTCCATCAGTCAATCAATCAACCATAATAATACATAAATAAAGCAGGTAGGGGCATGGAGAGCGAGGAAAGGCAAGATGTGTCAAATCTACTCAGCCCTCTGCTTACAGTCCCCCCAGGGCTCTGCATCTTACCCTGGTCCAAAAGACTTGATTCTACACAGTCCTATCTGACCTGGCTCCAGCCCCTCAACCCCATCCCCTGCTTCTCTTTCCTTCTCTCACTTCACCGGCTACACTGGCCAAAATGCTGCTGCTAGAACCTGCCAGATGAGGGGGTCAGCGCCTAAGGGGGCCGTGCTCTAGCACATTCCTCAGCTTGGGCCCGTCCGTCTTCCCCAGATAGCTGCTTCACTAATTCCTCCAGTCCCATCTGCTCCAATCTCATCTTCTCAACGAGTTCCATCCTGACTACCCGATTTGATGATGAAGCCTGCCCTCCTCCCCCAAACCGACACCCCCAGTATTTTTTACAGGACTCTTTTTTCCGTATCTGATCATACTCCAGCATCTTTGATAATAAACTTATTCTGTGTATCAGCATCTTTTGCTTCCAAAGGCCTGCCCCTACCCTCCTTTCTGCAGAGCCGGCCCCTGGGCTATGGGAGCTGGGAGTACCAGCTGCCATAAATACCTGGCAGCTTGCAACCCCGTGGGCGGTCCTGGGCCAGTGGCTGATAAGTGCAGGGATATGAAAGCCTAGCTCCTGGGCTTTTAGGCAGAACAAATCCAAGGTGTAAGTGACACTCCAGAGTTCTTCAGGCCAAACCACTCTCTGAGGGATTTTGTCTGAAACTGCACCCTTGTTTGGCTTCCCCTCGCCCTGTTCTGTTTTCCATCTTCTATGCCCGGTTTCTCCTGGGAGTATTTTAACAAATTGTTTCACCCAAATATTCATCTCAGGGTCTGCTTCTGAGGAACCCAAGCAGAAAGAAGCTGGCCTCAGTGGGGAGCAGGGTAGCATCCCATGAATGGAAAGGAAGGCAGAGGTCTGGATAGATTGTTAAATCTGGGAGTAGGAAGATAAGGTCTGCTGTTGTCTCAGATAAAAAAACCATGGTCTCCAGCTGGGAGGGGGAGGACTGCTGGATGGCCAGGGAGAATGGAGAAGGTATGAAATACAATTGACCCTTCAACAGCATCAGGTTTGGGGTACTGACTGCCCCCCTCACCACAAGCAGTTGAAAATCCATGTATAAGTCTTGACTCCCCCAAAACTTAACTACTAATAGCCTACAGTTGACCAGAAGGCTTCTTGATAGCATAGTTGATTAATGCATGTTTTTTATGTTATGTGTATTGTATACTATATTCTTATGGTAAAGAAAGCTAGAGAAAAGAAAACGTTATTAAGAAAATCATAAGGCAAGTAATGAATCATGGAACTTTACATCAAAAACGAGGGATGTACTCTATGGTGACTAACATAATATAATAAAAAATATTATTAAAAAAAGAAAATCATAAGGAAGAGAAAATACATTTATAGTACTGTCCCATATTTATTGGGAAAAAAAATCCATGCATAAATGCACCCACAGTTCAAACCCATGTTGTTCAAGGGTCAATTATGGTTATCTAGGAGAGCCAGAGTGAATGTTCTAAGGAAATACGGCGAGACTGCTAGGCGTTATTGACTAATATTCTCCAGTCAAGTAAGCTACTTGGGTGCGGTCTAGAGAAGGTGGGGGTAGGATTCCATCAAAGTTGGGGTTAGTTCTGGGGGAGGAAGCTTCAGGGAGAGAAGGTAAAGGGTGTTGGAGTAGAAGAAGGGAATGTTCGCGATGAGGCGATATGGAACCTTTGCAGGGTACGCAAGGAAGTGAGAACACTGGAGGGGTGGCCTAGAAAAGAGCGCAAAGACAATGGATGGTAGATCCCGATACAGCTCAAGAATTGTCAGCTGAGTGGTAGTAGCTGTGAGGGTAGGAAGTGGTGGGCAGACAGCGGGGCGCCTGGAACTGAGATCGTGGAGGTGATGAGGTGGTAGTAATGTCAGGGTCGAAGATGTGCCAGGAGTGGGTGGCTGACGTAGGGTAGAGAGCGAGATCGCGGGCTATTAGAGCTCTACATTTCTCAAGCTTAATCACAGAATATTTAGATATTCACTGTGTTTGCTTTGCTTTGGGGGTTGTTTTTGAGACTCCAGCAAGGAAATGAGGAGAGAGGATAGAGTAACACTTAAAAGGATGCCTCCAACCTGCTCTGCCCTCACTGAATCTTTCCACCCCATGCCCTGGAAGGCGGCCACACTCCCTCCCCACCCCCGCGCCATGCCTCCACCTGACCGCCTTCAGCTTCCAGTCCACCCCAGAATTGTCTCAGTTTGTATGCTAATTCCTCAGATCAGTGATCTCTAATTTCCATAGTTTTCTCCCAGGTTTGTTTCAGTGGAAGGAGCTGGGAGCCTGGGCCTTGTTCTCAACCCAAACAGACTCACAGCCGTTACTCTACGGACCCTCTGAATGCCAGGCCCATGTCTGTACTCTCCCTTCATTTCCAGAATACTTCAACTTTTTAGAAGGAAACTCTTCTTCCATCCTACAATCGAGTGGGCCCTGCCATGTTCTCATGCCGGTTGCCTGATGGGCATTAGTCTTGGTCTCCAGTGCTCTGACCGGTTCTGTATCACCCTGTGACACCAAAAGGACTTAGAATCTCTTTCCTCCACATCTCTAAGGCAAGTTCCAATTCTTCCAACAGATACTCACACACAATACACACACACACACACACACACACACACACAGAGTCTTGTGGGTCTTATCTAGCACAATCCAGGGAATCAGTTTCCAATGTGGAAGCACTGAGAAGGACAACTATGTGGTAAAGCACAGGGTCAGAAGTCAAGAGACATGGACACTCACTTTGACCATGTCTCCTGGTTTTCTAGGTGAGGTGTAATCTATACCATGAATCTTCAACTTCTGTGAGGCAGAAACATAACAATATTTTCCCCCAAAGTCTTGAGCATGTCACATAGAAGGACAGGGAGATGCTGGCAGGAGGTCCTTTTTTGGGTCAGGCTATAGGCCCTGAGACTAAGTGCTTGACTTCCCCACCAAGCCAGGAGGAAGGGCCGCCATAGGACTGAAGTAGCCAACCTCAAAGGGTCCCTGGTAGCATTTTGGGCATCACTGTAGATATTCTTCCTGCCCTCTTACCAAACACATGTTGGGAATTAGTAGGATACAGGCTGTAAAGATCTTCTTGAAAACATATACCTAGCTAATATGGCTTGAACGGAAAATATATGTCTAAAAGTCTAGAAAACCTTGTGAGTACGGCAAATTCCTCTGCACGAGCAATAGCTTTGGCAATGGAGCTATGTTACATGGATCACAACAGTGTTGGAAGAGTTTCTAAGGTTAACTTCGCCTCATGCCTCCACATGGAACAGCTGACGCCACCAGGAATGACATTTTTCTCCCAGCAGCATCACTGTGTCTCACAGCAGATGTTGGAAAAGATGGGGAAACCCCAATTTTCTCTTTTTCTTTTTTATATTTTTATATTTTATTTTACTTTATTTTTTTAGAGAGTGGGAGAGGGAGGGGCAGAGGGAGAGGGAGAGAGAGAGAATCCAAGCCGGCTCCATGCCCAGTGCAGAGCCTGATATGGGGCTTAATCTCACAACGCTGAGATCATGACCTGAGCTGAAATCAAGAGTCTGGTGTTTAACCAACTAAGCCACCCAGGCGCCCCACCCCTTTGTCCATATTGACTATAAATATTATATCAACTGAATGTATTATCCAATATTTATCCAAGTATGGGCAGAGCCAACTGTCCATTATCCATGGTACAGGTTAACCGTGCGTGGCAGTGCATCTCACCATGCCCTCAGCCTTCCTCAGCCTCCCCCAGTCTTCACAGTGCCATGTACTGGATATCTACTTGTACATGCCTCCCCAAAGGGCCGGCTGGGTTTCCTCTCCCCTAGAGAGGAAATGAGATGAAGGGCTGGGTTATGGAGGGAAGGGAGATGAAGGCTGATTACCTACCACCTTGGACCAGTTTCATGATTTCTTCTTCCTTATTGTGGATAATTAAAATGTGAACACACGTTCTTAACATGTTGCCCCCAATCTTGCTGAAATTACCTGGACTATATGTTATGTTCAAATTAATTTCTCCCCCAAACCTGATGGAGAACCATAAGCTGAGAAGTACATATTATGTGCTCTACTTGATGGTACATTCAAGTAAAGCCACGCGCACTTGTCTGACTATCATGGAAAGGTTCATTTCAAGTTGAGTTAATCGAAGGCAAGTTGACTCATTTATACACAATTCCCTTGTTTCCCTTTGAGCAATTGTCAAGTGTGCTTGACGCAGAGCAACTGACCTTCAAATACAAAGAGGGCTGGGGGTTGGCCTGAATGTCAGTGTGGATTTGGCAGCATGAGTTGCTCCAAAGAATCCTGATTTCTTATGCATGAACTACTGACCCCAGCCCTGGAGCCTGGAGAGCAGGACGGGAAGGAAGGTGGACTCCCGCTGATTCAGGGTCCCTCCCCAGCAGCTTTTCCACTGTGTCAGCAGTATTCACCCCACTTCCCTCTCCTCCCTCTTCCGCCCCCCCCCCCACATAGTCCTGTCCCTGGAAGCGGTTTTCAGTTGCCAGGAATCACGAACATTGGGAAACAATCCAAAAAACTGGGTGGCTCCTTATTTTCCATAGCCCATGCGATAACATGTGGCCCCAGTTTTAGCATCAGGTCATAGGTGTGGACACAGTATGGCCCAAAGGAAGGAGCCAGGCAAGGATGTGACCAAGCAGCCAGCCTTTCTTAATGGCCTGTCTGGGTGAAGAGCGAGAAATGTCCTACATGGGTTTCAGAATTTTCTTCTCTAGCTCCATTACTTGGAGAGAAGCTTCTTGATGTTGAAGCTGCTGGTCTGAGGACCACAGCTGGAAGACAACCAAGCCCCCAGGCAACATCATTTCCAGGAGACGGTAATGAAACAAGGAGGAGGGTCCCAGAGGTCAACATGCCTGCTCATTGAGGATCATAGGAAATGTCCTTAAAACCAGTACTGGGTCCTGAGTGGGAGAAACATCTTCTTTCTTTGATTTCATCACATTGCTAATGTTCCACTGTGCAAGAGATATTTCACATGCCTCAACTGGGAAAATGGGCTGTAAAGGCCAAACGGTGCTTATTTCTCCTGTCCATTCTAAGCAGCCATGCAAGAATGTGCTGGTACACTTCGTTAGCTCTCTGATGACAGGTGTAGCTCAGCTTTTGTCAAGCGATGAGGAACTCAGTTGTGCGAGGCAAACATCCCTCATTCACATTTGACAAAGGCTTCCTAACATAGTAAGGTGATGAAAGCTTCCTACCTTCTCTTTCAGCTAGACATCTTACCCCCTCAACTGCCCCTGACCCCCTCATCCTCCAAGCCCAGCTCCATGGGTGTAGAAGGGGTTTGGAAGAAAGGGATAAAGAAAGGGGGGCTAATCAGAAGGGGGAATGAAGCATGAGAGACTATGGACTCTGAGAAACAAACTGAGGGCCTCAGAGGGGAGGGGGGTGGGGGAATGGGATAGGCTGGTGATGGGTAGTAAGGAGGGCACGTATTGCATGGTGCACTGGGTGTTATGCGCAACAATGAATCATCGAACTTTACACCGGAAACCGGGGATGTACTGTATGGTGACTAACATAATAAAAAACCATTGAAATAAAAAAAAAAACAAAATAAAAAAAACAAAATTAAAAAATAAAGCTGTTTGCTGATCCCCTGTGCTGGTGCCCTTGGTCATCCAAGATGGCCCACAAAGAGCCCTGTGTATGAGCGTGCGCAGCTGTCACTGTTAAAGCAGTGGGTGGTGAGCAGTTCTCTTCACACTTCACATCCTGAGCTGATCCTGTGATTTGTGTGTGTAGCACCTGTTTGCATGGCCAACCCTCATCTGAGACTCTGCCTCGTAGACACCTGGGCAGGTTAATGTCTTTCACTACTCTTCTCCCTCCCCTGCTCTTAAAGCCACACTTCGCCCCTGAGTTCTGGGTGTCAAGCACATATATCTGTTCTGCTCACTAAAATCCTCACTGGGCGGCGCCTGAGTGGCACAGCGGTTAAGCGTCTGCCGTCGGCTCAGGGCGTGATCCCGGCGTTATGGGATCGAGTCCCACATCGAGTCCCACNGCTCAGGGCGTGATCCCGGCGTTCTGGGATCGAGCCCCACATCGGGCTCTTCTGCTGGGAGCCTGCTTCTTCCTCTCCCACTCCCCCTGCTTGTGTTCCCTCTCTCGCTGGCTGTCTCTGTCAAATAAATAAATAAAATCTTAAAAAAAAAAATAAAATCCTCACTGGAACTAACCAATCAAATCACTCATTGAAATGTTTTCTGCATTCTACTTTTAGGGGAAAGAAGCGAGGCTGCCTAAAGGAAATGAACTGATATCGTGGCTTTTGAAAAAATAAACCACCAACAAAACATCTTCCAGAACGTGTTGGGTCTAATTTCTTACACTTCCTACATGATGTTTAGAATGAACAACTCCTCTGGGGGCCCCTACCCAACATCAGAAAGAGACCTATTGGTTTCAATATTTTACCCTAAAGCAGGAAATCAAACTGAGTTTTTGGACATAAATATCAACTCATAGAATGAATGACAAAGAGAGAGAGGGATTGACTGGCTGCCTTAGAAGAAAACTCCTTTTCTGATGGAATGGTCTAGACCTAATTCTCATAATCCTCATAATCATGGCCTACTTGTCACTGCACTGGATACCTGACGTCCATCACTACTGTTCTTCCCAGCAGCCCAGAGACGTGTGGCTCCTTCATCTCCTTTTATTGATGAGAAGACTGGAGCTCATCCAATAATTAACCTGCCTGGTTTTATGGCAAGTGGGAGAGACATATTTTCAACAGAGACATGCTTGACTCACAAGTTCACGTTCTTGTTTTTAAAATGCCAAGTATCCCAAACAAATTTTTTATCAGTTCTTCACAGTCAATTTAGTTCAACAGTTACTGAGCACCTGTCATATCTTGGTTGCGATGGTGAGTACAGAAATAACAAAGTTACAGCCCCTGCCTTCAATTGATAAAAAAATACCCTCTTAAGGGAATCTTTCAAAACAAACACTTTCAGAAAATTTCCCTAATTGGGCTTGAGATGGTAACTTCACTCTTTCATTCAATTTTTTTTTTTACCCAACTGATTTAGCTATTAAAAATGACAATTCCTGGGGCGCCTGGGTGGCACAGCGGTTAGGCGCGTGCCTTCGGCTCAGGGCGTGATCCCGGCGTTACCGGATCGAGCCCCACATCAGGCTCCTCCGCTATGAGCCNAAAAAAATACCCTCTTAAGGGAATCTTTCAAAACAAACACTTTCAGAAAATTTCCCTAATTGGGCTTGAGATGGTAACTTCACTCTTTCATTCAATTTTTTTTTTACCCAACTGATTTAGCTATCAAAAATGACAATTCCACAAAATTAAGCATTGTGTGTTTGGTTATGCATTAACTAATGAAAAACTTTAGTATGATTTCTCCTAAAGAAGGAGATGGAAGTGTCTTTTCTTGTCATACCATGAAGACAAGTAAATACGTTTAGTCTCAATACAAAATTATGTTAGCTTTGGATTACAAGGAGGTATTGCCATATATCAGACCATAAAAAAGAAGCAAATCTAAGCATTAGTTTGAGGTGTTTCATGTAACAGGGCTGGGGTGTGGTTTCTAAAAATCATAATTTCGTATGCAAAATGGCGATTACTGGATGGGAATTCTGTAACTGGAGCTAGTTACGTGAGCAAGACTGGTTCACATTTCAGGTTACACAGGAGGCAGATACTGTGGCCTGGAAGTTCCCAGAAGAAATAAGCGAGTTAAATGTGTATGTTTCTGAGCATTTTTGTGTTTTTAGTCTCCAAAGCACCTGGTATGGGCCTCAGTAGGAGACTACACAGAGCATAAACAGGTCATTGTTTGTAAGTACTCAAAAGGATGTTTCTAGAATATGCTTCTGTAGGTGAATAAAGCTGGTTATTGTTGAGCCTTCCTTCACCAAAAAATCATAGCATGATTTTTGCAGGCAGATTTGGAAAAAAGCCGAGGAAAATCTGTTGCAGAGTTAGAATCTGCTTTAAAAGAGTTTGTCTGTTTTTAGAGGTGCACTGATGGAATGTTTTCTTTCCTTAAGTGATATTTGTTAAGCTACTTCAAGCCTGTTTTGGAATGAAATAGAGAATTTTTAAAATGTTATATAATAATTAAATTTAATAAAATATACTTCGGTAATGTCCACTTTCTCTAGTATCCAAAGTTTTTGATCTTTTTTTTTTAAAGATCTTATTTATTTATTCGACAGAGATAGAGACAGCCAGCGAGAGAGGGAACACAAGCAGGGGGAGTGGGAGAGGAAGAAGCAGGCTCATAGCAGAGGAGCCTGATGTGGGGCTCGATCCCATAACGCCGGGATCACGCCCTGAGCTGAAGGCAGACGCTTAACCGCTGTGCCACCCAGGCGCCCCCAAAGTTTTTGATCTTTACAAAGTGAACAATAGTAACCATTTCTTAAGCTAAAGTCTAATCTGTTATGAATTCATCCAAAGAAAGAGTAGTTTTCATAGCAATAGAATAAAAATGCTTTCAATCACTTATGAAGCTGTGTTTGATTAAAATTAAACTCTAGGTGTGGCAGCGAGTGTGTAAATGGCTGAAGACTCATTTAACAACCTATGAGTTGATTAGCCACAGAAAAATTGGGCCTTGGTTGCTGCAAATCCTCATCCTGGCCCAGTCGAATAGCAGCATGAAGTTAGGAAGGGCTTGTAAGTGTCTGTATCCTTGTCTAGCAGGTTAAAAGTAGATTTTATTGATTTTTCAAATACTTATAGTTTACTATGTGCCCTAGTGTTCTAAGTGCTTTGTAGTTTCTAAGTGCATTCAGTCTTCCTAACACTCTATTTATGTTTGAGATGGAGAACCCAGGCCAAAGACAAGTTGCCCAAGATCACACACAGCCAGTGCTTCGGAACCAGGATTCAAATGCAGGCAGCTGGATCCCACTCTTCACCCTTCACCACCGGGCTCAGCACAGCCTTCCTGATATGCCAGTTGTGTGTTTGTGAACACTTGCAAACTGGCTTGGTTTTCAGGCCCCTGACCCACTATATCTGTCCTGAGATACCTCGCCTGCCCTTCTGATTAACTTCCAGGAGGTTGATGTCTGTGGATGAAGTATTGTATCTAGAAGGACAGCACTGCAATGGAAATGAATTACCTGGGAGGGAAAATTCCAAGACCATTAGTATTTAGTGACATTCAGCAGGGGACTGTTTTCTTCAAGGCTATGAGTCATCAGACAGAGGTCAGGACTTTAAGAAATGAAGCACAAGATAACTTGGAAGGTAAAGAGAGAAAACAAATGAACTCACATCAGGTCCTGCTGGCAGGAGGAGATTCAGATAGGGATTCTGAGAAGAACTTTGTAAAACTACACCTATGAAAAATTTATGGAAGCTTTATCTTCAAGAGTGAAAAAACATGGAAACACCCAAATATCTATCAATAGGAGATGTATTATTTTACAGGCCTGGGATGAGCTAAGCCTCATCATTAAAGGATGAGGTTTTATACATTAGGTAGGGTATGATCCCATTTAGTAAATATGTGCATAAATTTGTGCAATAGATGCGTGCAAAAGGCTCAGGAGAACATACTCGAACTGAAGTGACTATTACCTTTGAGGCATAGGATTCCTGGAAATTAGATTGTGCTTTATATTTCAGAATTACTTGCATTTTTGTAATGAATGTGCATTAGTTTTGTAATCCTGAAGAAATGGCTTTGTTCTTTTTTTTTTTCTAGAGAAGATAAGTATGTGTGTTAAGGAGGGGCAATGGAGAGATTTGCACCATCATCAAAGGGCTGTGTTTTGGATATTCAGAAATTGCTTTGCTCTCCCTGCTATACTTCCTTAGCCCCACAAAAACTGCTTTTATTAGACTGAACTTTGATGTTTTCCCTTTGGCCTCTTGTGGAACATAAGAAACAGGTGCACAAAATTCATCACCATAGCTACCAATAAGATGTGGAGGGCGTTGCCCTATTACATCCTGGTTCCTCCCATATGAGAATTCCCAGGAAACAGCTATCTTGGCCCTTGTTATCGCGAAGAGCTACCTTCCTGAACAGCTGGGCATCTTACCTTACAGATGCTGTGATTCTTGTGAGTAATCTTTTTACACCTCTTCGCTTTGGCTCCTGGGAAGCTCGGAGACGAAATTCTATCCTGTCTAGAGGCTGTATAGGATCTGCTGGTGACTGATTTAGGTCTGCTATTCTGGTAGCTGACTTTGCTCTGATGCATTCCTCTCTTCTTTTGCATTTTATGTATCTTTGCAAGTTGCTTCAAAGAAATACATTGCTCATTAGTAACAGGTGTGCCCCCTTTCCAGCCTTTGTAAAGGACATGGGTTTGTCATGAGAGGAGCCTCCTGTTTCATGCAAGTGTCATAAGAGCCACCTCTGCTTTTATCTGTTCTACAGATTGGAATGTTAAGTGGAACTTTAGTTAATAAAAGGATTCAGTTTCTTCAAAAATAGGCTGAAAAGCCTCAGAAATAGAGGCACATTTGGATTTTAATGCAGGAACTTGAATGATTTTACATAACAAATGTCAAGGATT
Organism: Ailuropoda melanoleuca; assembly: GCF_002007445.2. NCBI lineage: Eukaryota > Metazoa > Chordata > Mammalia > Carnivora > Ursidae > Ailuropoda > Ailuropoda melanoleuca. The sequence continues at coordinate 94,272,300 of NC_048227.1, read as the reverse complement.
TAGTGTTGGGTAATAGTCTCTCAATATCTGCAGCTGTCATTATTTACATGACTTACTAATTATTTTAACCTTGACCACATGTATCCCTTCCGCCAACCCCATCTTTTCTCTCTCATTGAGGGTCCAGCTTCTCAAGAGCTGTCTTCACTCACTGTCTTCATTTGCTCACCTCCAGCCCACGTCTCAACCCATCCCATCTGGCTATTTCCCCTGGTCATCATATTAAAACCAGCTGCAATAACCACCAGGTCACTAAGTACGATGTGTTGTTGTTGTTGTTGTTGTTTTCCAGGCTTTGACTTCTCAGCAGCACTCAATACAGTGGACTGTGTGCTGCCATAACTCTCCTGATTTTTTTCCATCTGACTCTGGCCAACCCCTTCTTTGTGGGCTTATCCTCCTCTCACTGACCATGAACACTGAGAATCCATCAAGGCCCCGGCCAGATCTCTTTTCACCTTGCACGTGTTCCCTGGCAGGTGCCATGCTTGCCTCTGTGTTCAATGATCATACACCAGGGTCTCTCAAATTTGTATCTCCAGCCCAGACGCCTCTTCTAAGTTCCAGACATATGGGTCTGACTGCTCATTCACCATCTCCCTTCGGCTGACTTCAAACCCAACGTGACCAAAACGGCATGGATGACGACATCACGATCTTCCGTACCGGCCTGCTCCTCTTTTAGGATTTCTTACCGGATGGATACTCTTTTCTATTGAGCTCTACAAGCTGGAAGCCTAGCGCCTCCCTGTCCCTCCACCCTCAGTTCCTATCTACCTACATGTATCTCACAAATCCCTCTATGTCTGTCTCCATAGTTACCCCTTCAATCCAAGCCACCATCTCCTCTCCCTTGAATTATTTCAATGGTCTCCTAACTGGCCCTTCTTAGGCTACTCTTACCTGCCGTCTTCAGTAACACTCTTCACACTACAAGCAAAGTGAAAAATCTTATCTCGCACCCCCGCCCACTAACATCTCCTTCTTGACCTGAAACATGGCTTCCCATTGCTCTTAAAGCAAAATTTTTCATATGACCTAAAAGGCCCTGCAGGGCCTCATCTTTACCTTTTACTCTCCTATGTTTTCTTTGCCCGGGTCTCTCAAGCCTTCTTTGAATGTATCACAGGGCCTTTGCATATACTGTTACTTCTGCCTGGAGTGTTCACTTGCCCTACCACCCCTTCCCTGTTAATTTTCACTCTAACTGAGATTTCATCCAAAACATTATCTTCTTATAAAAACCTTCCCTACTCCCAGGAGATCTCTCACATCATGACTTAATTATCACTCATAGCTCTTACCACGTATTTTAATTATATATTTACTTGTGAGATTATTGGTTAATGTCCATGCCCATACTAGACCACAAGCTCCATATTATGGGGAAAATATCAGTTATTGTTCATTATTACATCTCCAGCAACTAGAACAGAGTTTGACCTCTGTAGGTGTTTGGGAAATATTTCTGGAATGATTCATGAATGAAATAAACCCTGCTTGTTATATACCTACTGGGTATTAATTTGTATTTCACTAGACTGTAAGTTGGATGGAATTTTTTTTTTAAGATTTTATTTATTTATTTGACAGAGACAGCCAGCGAGAGAGGGAACACAAGCAGGGGGAGTGGGAGAGGAAGAAGCAGGCTCCTAGCAGAGGAGCCTGATGTGGGGCTCGATCCCACAACGCTGGGATCACGCCCTGAGCCGAAGGCAGATGCTTAATGACTGCACCACCCAGGCGCCCCCGGGTGGAATTTTTTATTAGGTACTAGATCCAGTGTTATTTTGACATATAATAGGTTATTAGTAGATTTGAAAAGGACATAAAAGATAGTACCAAGCTTTAAAAACTTGTAACCAAAATACTGGGAAGATCCTTTAAGAGGACAAGAATTTTATCCTATATATGTGAAACCATCAAGGCCATATTTCAATGATCACAGCTAATCAGAAAATAATAATAGATCAGTATGAATGATTAGGGATTTTTTTTTTTTATTATTTAAAACTCATTTTAGGATTTAGGAGTAATGACATAATCCTAGGTGATAAAACCACTGAATGAGCAAAATCTTTTTTTACTAAGCGGTCACCCTTCAAAAAATAGCGATTCAACTTGAAAGATAGAAGACCAACAAAGTGAGCCAATGTTCAGATCAGCAATTTACTAATAGTTTTCCTCTGCATCAGTTTCATGTCTTTAAAAACCCATCCCCTCCTTGCTCTCCAGGGAGGTTGGGGTGATACAGCAAATCTTTGAAGCCCAACATTACGGGTGATTGTCTTTTTGTGGGCTACATTACTGGCTACCCAGCACTTCTGTTCTTAACCCTCTTCATTTTAGATTACAGATCACTTTGTCCCCTAAATTGTGCTCATTACCTTGTTTTTGTTATAGACATCAGAATGGGTGAAGCAGTAAGGTAATAGAAAAGGCTGCTTTATTCTTTACGGAGGATTGATGGTGGCTTTGCTGCTTCTTGTTCTGTTTATCCCAAGTCTTCAAGACTTTGACAGATGGAGATGCTATCCGTAGAATAGATTTTGAGTTGTTCTGTGTGATTTATTACAAGACTGACTTTCCATTTATCTGAGAAAGTGCTGTAAGTGGAAAGGAAGTACTAAAACCACATGAGAGCCCGGGAGCTGCCAGCCACTGAAACATAAAACTGGTTCTAATACAAAAAGCATGTCCCATAAATTGATAAATTGAACTTCATCAAAATTAAAAGGCTTTGATCTTTAAAAAGTTACTGTTAAAAATAAAAAGAGAAGGCACAGGTGGGGAAAATACTTGCAAAATCACAGGTCTGATTTAAAAATCTGTATCCAGAATATTTAAGGAACTGTCAAAACTAAATATTAATCAAACAGCTCAATTAAAAAGTGAACAAAAGTGTTGGAGCATCTGGGTGACTCAATTGGTTAAGTGTCCACCTTTGGTTCAGGTTATGGTCTCAGGGTCCTGGGATCAAGCCCCTCATTGGGCTCCCTGCTCAGTGGCGAGTCTGTTTCTCCCTCTCCCTCTGCCCGTCCCCCCTGCTCGTGCTCTCTCATTCTCTCAAATAAATAAGTAAGTAAATCAATAAATAATCTTTAAAAAATAAGTAAAAAAACAAAAAATGAGCAAAAGCATTGAGTAGATACTGCTTCAAAGAAAATACACAGGGGCACCTGGGTGGCTCAGTTGTTAAGCATCTGCCTTCAGCTCAGGTCATGATCCCAGGGTAATGGGATCGAGTCCTGCATCGGGCTCCCTGCTCAACGGGAAGCCTGCTTCTCCCTCTCCCACTCCCCCTGCTTGTGTTCCCTCTCTCACTGTGTCTGTCAAATAAATAAAATCTTAAAAAAAAAAAGAAATACAGTTGCAAATAAGTATATGAAAAGATACTTGACATCATTAATCATTGGGAAAATGCTAATTTAAGCCACAATGAGATGCAACTATATTAGAATGGCAAAAAACCCAAACCAAACCAAACCAGAACTGACACTATTAGGTGCTGGTGAGTATGTGGAGCCACTGGAACTCTCATACATTATTGGTGCAAGATGGCAGACACTTTGCAATTTCTTGTAAAGTTAAACATGCACTTTCCATGCACCCCAACAATCCCACTCCTCTGTATTTATTTAAGTGAAAATGAAGACTTAGTTTCACACAAAAACCTGTACATGACTGTCTATGATAGCTTGACTGGTAATTGCCAGAGACTGGAAACAAACCAAATGTCCATGAATTGGTGAATATATCATTAATCTGTGGTACATCCATACATCAAAATACTACTCAGTGATAAAAAGTAGTGAAGGACTGATATATGCAGTAACATAGATGAATCTCTTCTGTCCTCTATGCCCCGGGAGGATATCAAATCAGAAGCTCAAGTTCACCTGGATTGGCAAATGCCCCCAGAGCAAAAGTGACTTTGGTGCTTTTCCTTACCGCTACAGGTTTCAAATTTCACTTACATTTTTGGCCTGATCATTCCTTACTATCTTCTCATTGCTTTGACGCTTTCAGGAAAATATTCTAGAATCTTTTTATTGAGAATTTTTAGTTTTCAGCAGAAATACTGATCCAAATAGCAGAGTCCTTCATATTACCAGAAACAGAAGTTGAGTAATTATATTTAATAATAGTCAAAGAAAAGACTTGGTATGGGTGGATTTCAGGAAACTGGGTAAAGAGTCAGGAGACTCTTTCCCCTTTAGGGAAAAGGGATGCTTTGCGAGTGCTACTCACATCTCATCACAGAGGAGAGTATGTGCTCATTGCGCTGGTCTGCAGCAAGAGAAATTGCCATGCAGGAGGGGCATCCTTTAGGTATAGCATTAGAACAGTCTACCCGGTGTAATGAATCGATCCTGTAGTTTCCTCTGACTGACCACTTCTCCCAGTTTCTGTAGGCAGAACTAACTGCAAATAGGATCATGATGCCCTGTCCACTGGTGGCCGTAGCCCGCCGGCTCTAGCTTTGTCCCTGCACTGTTCTTGTCTGGCCACATCAGACTCAGTTTCCCTTTCTCCCTTCTCCAGCTTCTTTTGCCTTGTCACACTTGGTGCTTACCACTTTCCTCTGTGTGGCTTTGGCTCCCCTCCCCAGGTCTAAGCTCCTGCGTCCTGGGTCTTCCTACCTGGGTGTGACCCTTTAGAGACAGCTGCTGCGACCTTCATCAGAGCCATGGGCAGGACACAGATGCTCCATGCGGGTCCCATAGCCCTTTGCACAAGAACTTTCCATCAAAATTCATATATGAAACTTAAATAATTCAATTTCCAGAATCTGTCTTCACTGTCAAGTGATTCATTTCCAGGGTCGGTGGCATTTTATAGGCTACTGGAAAGTGTGAGTTTCAGCTTCTTACACTTTAGTACCCTGTGTGAGTCATTTAAAAAACTTGAATAGAAATGCGTTCTATACCACTCCGACTTTAATGCCTTTTATGTGCAGTCTCTGTATCCCATCCAAAACTTACAGTCATCGTTCACTAAGAGAGCTAAAAGATCAGCTTTGGGGACATATGAAGGGTAAACGGTGAGAATCGTATTTGGTTGGAGCTGAAGTAATTGTTTCCCAGTATCTAACATGGGCTTATCCAACAAAGATGTATTATTTTATCATAAAATCCTAAGCCTGGAAATAGAGGGCCCCAGGTGAATTCAGTCTTCCCACAGCGTCCCTGGCTGGGAAGCCTTTGTCCTGGGGCTGTGCCTGGCACAGTTACAGGACGGCCCAGAGCTCGGGGCCTCCGGGCTTCCCTCCTCACCAGCAAGGCAGCAAGGACAGAATGTCTTAGGGCCACCATTACACGGGAGCACCAAGTGAGTGGCATAAACCATGGAAAGATATCATCTCAGAGCTCTGGAGGCCGGCAGTCAGGAGTCAAGCTGTCAGCAAGTTGTTTCCTTCTGAAGTTTGTGAGAGAGAATCTGCCCCAGCCTCTCTCCTTGGCTTGTCCATAGCTCTCTTCTGTCCCTGTCTCTTCATATTGTCTTCCCTCTGTACATATCTGTCTCTGTCTAGATTTCTTCTTTTTATGAGGACACTAATCCCACAGGGTTAGAGCTCACCCTGATGATCTCATTTTAACCTGATAATCATTGTAAAGGCTCTATCTCCAATAAGGTCAGATTCTGAGGTACTGGGGCTTAAGACTCCAACGTGTGTGTGTGTGTGTGTGTGTGTGTGTGTGTGTGTGTGTTGTGGCAGGGGGGAAATTTCAACACATGCCCGCTCCTAAACCAAACACCAGAGAAGGGAAATTGCCCTGCTTGGCCACTGGGAGTTGACAGCAGGGCCCACCTTCCCTGACCACGTGGCCATCAGAACAATCTGTTTTTTTTTTAATAGATGAGGGGAAAGGGGCCTTCATTCTTGGCAGGAAAATCAACAGTGTCTGGCATGCACACCCATTCAGTTTATTCATGAGAGAATGGAGGCTCAGCGGGGAGGGGGTGGCATGCTGAAAGTCACATACCCTGTTAGGACAACCAGTGTGTGCTCTTTCTCTCGGACACCATGCTGAGACCTGTTGTATTAATGTAGGAATTAGCAGTGCTTTCTTTTCCTGGAAATAGGATCTCTCTTCCTTTTCCTGGTCTCTTAAGATTTCTCTACTTAGGGTGGAGTGGGGGAGGAAAAGGCCCCAGTTATGCCTTAGTAACCTTTCAACTTGCCCCAGCCCCAAAGCCATATCTCACTTTCCTCGTTGCTTCTGTTCATCCTAGTGACCCCTGAGATGGTACTATGATATAATTTTCAAGCTTTGAGATAAAACTCATAAACGACACCACATAACCTTAGAGTTTCTACCTGGTGCATAAAGCAAAGGTAGAAATGGTCACGGCCTTGATGTCTCATGACCAGAATGAGGTAATACGCAAGCGTGGAAGAGGGAAAAGTATTGACCGGACTGCAGTATTCTGTGGCTGAGACATCCTGTGGTGGGAATCTCTAAAATAGAATGATGTAATCCAGCTTTGCAAGCTGTTCTCAAAAATGAAATCTTCAGAATTCAGCCGGACCTTCCAAGCAGCCCGTGCTATACTTGCACCCGCTACTACTGTTCCTCCCCACCTGTCCTGCCTTTGAATGCTTCTCTTTTCCTAAATGGCAGGAAGCACACGTGTGCATAATTCCCCAGGCTCAATGTGGATTCTCAGGGAAACCAAACAAAACAGGAGCCAAGGATTCATATGTGATGTACTTATCTTTATGATTAAGTCCAAATACTTAAATAATGCAGGTAGTTTCTAATATAGTAAGTCATCTCCTATATGTGTGGCAGACATAATAGTCCTAGACTATCCTCAAAACCCCTGTTTAGTCTGTAATGTTTCTGAAGTATTAAACTGTGTGTGTGTGTGTGTGCGCTTATAGACGTATATGCATGTGTGTATTCATACTAGGTATGCAAGTATAAGGTTATGTACACATACACACACGTATTATGTACATAAGTACAAAAGTAGAGATTAGAGATGCCACCTATGTGAAGTGACCCCATAAAACCTCTGCTTATGCTTTGTTCCTGGCTCTTCCTTATCATATCTGGTCCTGCTCTGGGTCTCGTTAGTCTCTGGTCAGCCTAGGGAAGAGAGCAGTTGACTTTCTCCCCCACGCATTGTCAGTGGAGCCTGACTCATGGGCCACCAGCTCTTTCTTGTATCTAGGAAAGGAACCTGTAGCTCTTTCGCATACAATGAGAGTTTTATTTAGAGGTGAATAAATGATTTAATGGCTTATTGACGTCAGACCGATTCTTCATCATTGGTTTCTCTGTCATCACCAATATTTTTAATATTAAGATCTGAGGGGGTTATTTAAAAGGACCATCTCCCAAAGGAAGATGACACCAAGGATGCAAATAATTGAAGAATTTAAAAGCAAAAAGAGAGTATCTCTCTTACATTGATATTATCCATTTTCTTTCTTGGGCTTATTTAGAGGTGATATGAATTGATCCGTCCACATATGCACTCCCCTCTTCTTGTGCAATTTCATGGAAAGGGGGAAAAAATGAAAATATGCAATTCCTGCTTCTTTCCAAACATTTATCAGAGGTCATTTTCAAACCGTGTGAAAAGCAACAGAACCAAGTGGTCAATTTTAAGTGTTTTGAATCGATAGAGGCTGGGCCTAGAATATTCTACCTATAGTGTTAAATGTAAGCTGCTGTTCAGTTGCAAAATTTTACATCCCAATTGTTGATGTGTGTTCAGGGCTAGAGGTTCAGGCAAAGAAGTATCCACAGACAACAGCGGAGAGTCTAGCCAACCCAGGGATACAGGTTCTTAAATCTCTGAAAACTGACATTCTGATAAATGTCTACCCAGATAAAGCAGGCCCTAAAGCTCTATGATGGTTGTTGACGGTCTCTGCTTCTCATTCATTCATTCATTCATCCAGTAAATGCTGAGCATCTATGTTTTAGAATTTCCTAAAATTAGGAATAACTCCTTTTTCTCAGCTCACCAGCAATGAAATAGAAATTTTAAGATGTCTTCCCGGAAGGATCCATGAAAGGTTTTCAGGATCCTTTTAATCCCTTTCAAGAGTAATGACTGTGCTATGGGGGGCACAGAGAAACTGGAGTAAGGGTAGATATGAGGGAAGGAATCAAGAGTTCTGATTTTGCCGTGTTTCATCTGAGATGCCTGTCAGACATTTAAAAAGTGAGTCCCGGAACACTCCAACAAAGACCAGGAAGGAGAGGCCAGGTGATAAAAGGAAAATCATATATATGTGTGGAGACCTAGCACCCAAGCATTCAAGGACAAGTGATCAACTGGTTCCGTGCTGCTAAGAGGTCAAATGAATGGATTTGAGAATTGTCCACTGGACCGCTACAGGACATGGTCAAGGGTTTATGAAGAGGGGCAGGTGAAAACCTGATTGGAATAGGTCGAGAAGAGAATGAGAGAGGAGACACTGGAAACATTAAGTATAGATGTTTCTTAAAGGAAATGTTGCTAGAAAGCCAACAGAAACTTCCTGGGGAACAGTCCTTCAAATGTTTCCTCTGACCTAAGCAGCCATTTTCTCAAACTTGCTCTGCCTGTCCCACAGCACACAATAAAGCACGCTTGAACTCTTCTCTTTTTGGTGGATATCTTCCAGGTTGGGTCCATATTAAACAATAAATCCCTCCCTGGTCAGAAGTCTGGATGCTGTGGCTTTCTCTGAATAAACTCCTTGTCCATCACCATCCTTGACTGCTTCATGTTTCATTGTCACAGGGCCCAAGGTAAGATGGGGCCGGATTCTTTTAAACTGTTGTTGTAAACAAACCAAATTTCATTTTCAGTGAATTTAAATACTATCTTTTCTAAATTCAGTTTGAAGTAGAAAGTTGAGTTCAAGGCAATGCCTAAACATTAAGTGGGTCTATAGATTTTATCCTCTTCTAGAAGGGAAAATTCTGGTTGTACATTATACTTCAGAAGAGACAAGCAGAAACTTAAAGTCCTCATGAACGTTCCCAAGCAAGTTAGGTGTTGGGAAGTGTTGTCTGTCCCGTGGGTAAGGCAGCGGTCCCTGGTGAGATGAGCAGGTGTAGAGGGACAGGCTCCTGGAAAGGTGACAGGAACCCCCATCAGAAAACCACCACGGGGAGTCCATGCTCCCCAAATTCACCTGCCACACACTATATATTTTTATTTATTTGTTTTTGAGAGGGGAGGTAGGGACAAAGGGAGAGAGAGAATCTCAAGCAGCTTTCACACTCAGCACAGAGCCCAACGTGGGGCTCGATCTCATGATGCTGAGATCGTGACCTGAGCTGAAATCAAGAGTCAGATGTTTAACTGACTGAGCCACTCAGGCACCCCTGTCCCACACTTTTTAAAATGAAAACTGAGAATTAAAGAAAAATGAGATGCCCTTCTCATTTTGGAGCGTTTGGCCCTATTAGAATAAATCTAAGCATCATTCAGGAATAAATTGCAAACTCAAGCCAAAAAAAAAAGGGTGCCCATTATAGAAAGGGAGCTGGAACATAGAATCATCGAAGGCTAGAGCTGGGAGGGGAGTTCCCTCAGCAATCATCCAGCTGAGCCCCCTTGTTCCACAGTGAGACAGCAAGGCTCGAGCAGGAGCTCTGAGCCCAGGCCAGCCCTCCCCAGAATGCAGCACCTCGGGGAGGAAAATGAGACAGCTGCCTGGAGAGATCTCGTATAACAATCCCATGACTTTCATCTTTCCCTCTGTCAACATTTTTTAAGTTGTGAACTGTATCATATACTCCAAAGAACACATGTGGCATATATGTACAGTTCCCTCCCGCTTCTTTTTCTGCATTTTTACTGTGGAAAAAAAAAGATCCAGGATGCAAAGAAGGAGCCTTTTGCACTCCAGTCTCAGAAGGAAATGTGGCTACAGGAGGCGAGGTGGCTCGGTGTCCTGTGCATGTTAATACCCACCCAAGGGCTGGAGGGCCTGGGTGCAAATACAGCCTCCCAGCTCACACTGGCCTGGCGCCCTCCGCAGCCCCGCCTGCCCTGACCCTGTCCCCTTGCAGCTGGCTCAGCCACCAGCCAGCAGGGCAAGGCTGGAGCGACAGCCTTTCTTCTTACCATTGTTGTAACTGCAACCTCTTCCTGCAAGACGGGCCACAAGGTCACGGCCAGCAGGAATCCCCGCTAACTCTGCACAGCTTAATGCAAAAATTTAAAGGCACCGTGCACATATAAATTGATTATTTGCTCATTGGTCCTTTAGGACCAAGGCTGTAACTGCTACTGGGGACAACTGCATCTGGAGGTCAGAAACCCTCAGGACTGCTCTGCCAGTTTTTTCACAGCAGTGCCCATCTCTTCCACCCCTGGAGACAGATGCGCCCCGTGGCCCGAGGCCTTCCTGAATGTTCTCCATGGGTCAGAGTTTGTGAACATGAGTTGGGGAGGGAAGCAGAGCTTCTGGTGGGAAGCCCTCCCTTACCCTGGCTGCACTGTCATCAGTCTGGATTGTTCTAGATTCTTTACTCCTCTCACCACATGACCATGAATTGTACTAGCTGGGGTACAGGGGACTTTCCCAATGGCTGACTTTGGGCGTGGCTGTGTGTAACATTTCTTTGACCAAAGAAATGTTAGCAGGCACAGTCTGACCAGAGGCCTACCTTAACTGTGGAATTTGGCTTGTTCTCTTGCTGGTCTTAGGTCTGCCCTTTTCTCTCGGACCTACACGGCTCCTGCCTTCTGCCGCCCATTACATTCAGTTACTGCCTCAGGCGCAGGGGGGTGTGGGAATACGAGGCATGCCTAGCCTGCTGGCCCACCTTCTACCCGAGCCTCGTCCCTGGGTAGCTGTCCTGGGCGCCCCCTGCTCTGTCTCCACTGCCTCCAAGAGCAGGCCTCCCTGGTGTTTTCTGTCTTGTGGGTTGACTCCTCTGGGGCTCCTGCACGGTTTCCAGTGACTCCAGTTTCTTCTTTCACCTGACCCCACAGCTATGTTAGCTTTCAAGCCTTGAAAGCCTTGGGTCACCCACTGACACTCCGTTTGGCAGTCAAAAATCGCACTAATTGCTCCTCATACTGACTCATCAAATAACTTCCAATAAAGCACTTAAACAGACAACACGTCTGACTGCAATAGCAGACAATAGTGAATACATTTTGATGAAAGGAAAAAGCAGCAAAGAAAATGGGATTCCTAAATATCTGAGTGTATGCTCAAAACCCCATACATCAGTGAAGTTTTTTATTTATTTGTTTTTTATTCGAAGGTACTACAATTTTAAAGTGTGTTGAGTTTTGCTAACTTGGGGATATTTGCAGACATGTGTGGTACTCAAGTGGGTCCTGATGACTTTCCCCAGCATGAGAATCCCACTGACAAGAACCTGCTTGAGCCTACTTGATATGCATGTCATAGGCAGAGACACTCCTCTGCAAGGTTAAGGAAAAATTATTTCAGGACATTTTAATCTTGCTCTCTAAGACAAATCCTTAGTGGGTAAATTAACTCTGAGTAAATTAGACACATCTTGAAGTGCCTCAAACCTTCCTGGGCATCAGACCTGTACAGTTGCCTAGAGTCTGCACTCTGAAGAGCCTGGTCCTGGTTTAATACTCTGCTTTCAGAATTCTTAGTAATTTTGAACTGGGGGCCCTGCATTTTTCATTTTGTACTGGACCCCACCAAGTATGTGGCTGGTCCTGCTTCCAGATCATTATAGAAGAGGGAGTTTCTAAATATTACTTCAGTGTCTTTTGTTTTCTGTCCAATTGCTTGGTAATTCACAGGCACTCTTGGCATCTAACTTTGGTCACTGAAACCCTCTTCCACAGTAGACTGAGTTTTTAGAACCCATCTTTCACGCCTTTTAATTATGGAGGGAAGGGGTCGTGGGAGCTGGTGTGATGTCACTGGTTTTCATGGCTGGTGGACATATCATATTCCCTAATCAACTCAAAACACGCCCTTAGCGTTATGCGCACTGCCCAAACCTGCTTTTCTACTGCCAGCCTCCTCCCAGAAATTTTTAAAAGGTTAAGAATTTGGGAGAAAGGACCAGTGGAGCCAACTTAAGTTTGCATTTGTGGTAATTGTTTAGAAAGGAAATCGAGAAAGTGAAGAAAGATGAACACAATGGGCAGCACCGAGGTTCAAAGGCCAGTTGAGATGTGGGTGTGGAGGCGGGACTAGAGTCAGCCATCCGTGGGCAGCTCCCGCCTGACCTGCACCTCTTTTACTGGAAGAACGGCTGGATGATTAATTGCCAAATACGAACTGGATTCATCACGGATCTCTAGCCCCCGCCCCCCAATCCTGAGTGTATCTGTCTAGAACACTCAGCAAGGGCATGGCAGTTATGCCGGTTGTCCCTGAACAGAGACGAACGGCACGGGATGCCCTGCTTGCCAAACCAGCAACTCACGAGCACAACCACATGCGAAAAGTCACTCAGAGAGCGGCCCGAAGTGAATTGAGAGTACGTGCCTCTAGGATCAATTGCAGATAGTGATAAATATTGGAGGAAGGGCAATATTGACCCATTTAACCTGTCCCAGGCTGACGTGGCCCTGATTCCGGCTCGTTGAGCTAGAGCCTCGGGCATCTACGTGGCGCTCTGCTGGTTACTAAGTGCCTTTAGGTACATTGCCATGCCTTCCAGCCCCTGATCTGAGAAAGTGCAGGAGGGCAACTTCCCCCTGGAGACGCTTACGAGGGACCTGGAAAACCGATAATGAAGCTAAGGCCTCTATTTATAGGAAACCAGCGTCTGCAGGAGCAGCGGTGCCTTGGCGGTAAAGTCTGAGCAGTTGCCTGAGCAGTTGCTCCTCCAAAATTGCCTACCGGGTGGACTTTCCTTCATCTCTCTTTGCTCTTTTTTTTTTTTTTTAATATTTTATTTATTTATTTGTCAGAGAGAGAGAGAGCACAAGCAGGGGAGCAGCAGATGGAGGGAGAAGCAGGCTCCCCACTGGGCAGGGAGCTTGATGCAGGACTCGAACCCAGGGCCCTGAGATCATGACCTGAACCGAAGGCAAATGCTTAACCAACTGAGCCACCCAGGCGCCCCCTTCTTTGCTCCTTTGGTTTTTGTACTGTTCTTCCACTTCTGGGGCTCCAGCCCCTCAGACTGTTCAGTGGCTACCCATCCCCACCTTGGTGTTAGGTTCTTATTGCTACATTTCCGTCCTTCCCAGAGCTCCCTGTTACGCACAGGGCCATTGTCGGAGCCAGGCCCATGGTCGCCCTGATGCTCTTCCCATGGCCTCTCGGTCTCCCACCTCTCCCCACCTCCCCCTCCCTGTTCCAGCAACACTGCTCAGAACGGGTGGTGCCCTCACCTTGGGCTTCTGCCTTGGACTGAAGGCTGCCACTCTTGTACTCTCAAGGGCCAGATACCAAATATTAGAGGCTTTGCAGACCACACAATTTCTGTGGCAGTTACTCAAGTTATGAAAACAACCACAGCTAATACACAAACAAATGAAAATGGCTGGGTTCCAATAAAATTTGATTTATAGACACAGAGAATTAGAATTCCATATCATTTTCTTGTGGTCATGAATTATTATTGTTCTGTTGATTTTTTCCAATCATTTAAGGGGCACCTGGGTGGCACAGTTGGCTAAGCATCTGCCTTCGGCTCAGGTTATGATCCCAGGGTCCTGGGAACAAGCCCCATGTCGGGCTCCCTGCTCAGTGGGGAGTCTGCTTCTCTCCTTCCTTCTGCCCATTTCCCCTGCCCCCACTCGAGCGCTCTCTCTCTCAAATAAATTTAAAAAAAAATCTTTTTAAAAAATGTAAAAACTATTCTTGTCCATGGATTGTATAAAATCTCCAATTGCCTGGATTTGGCCTGTGGGATGAAGTTTGCCAGTTCCCGACCTAGGCTGATCCTAGCTCTTCACAGCCATGTCAGATGTTGCCTGCATCAGGAACCTTCTCCACATGTTGGGCATGTTGGGCAAAAGGCCCTTAATCTGTGCTCCCATGGACCCATTTCATTCTTTTTCAGCTCGTTTCATAGGATATTGAAATAATCTGCTTCTGTGTCTGACTTCCTACTAACAACTAAGTCCCCCTGGGATAGAGCTGGTGTTTCCCTGTTCCCGGGCTCCAGGGCCTGGCCTGGGGCTACAGGCTGAATCAGAGCCCACAGGCTTTGAGTGGTCCTGAGTGGAGTTGGGTGTTGTCTGAGCTTTCTTCCCTGGTTTGCCTGGGCCCTGAGGAAATAGACCACTGCAAGTGAGAAAGGGTGTGAGAATTACACTGTGGGCCAGAAGGCTACGTGATGTGGACAGAAGTAAGCAGTAATTGTGGCAAGCACGAGAGGTACCTGGAACATGTGAGTGCTCTGGGAAGGAGAGCAGCCCCTCAGAAGATGGGGCATGTGTAAGGGAGGGTGCTTCTCTGCTACAAGGTTCTTCCAGGGCCAGGGATATCCTTGTACGTCAGAATCACCGGCCTCACCCAAGCCTACAGCTCAGAATCTCCTGTGGAGCTGGGGAGCTGAATTTTAAACAGGTGCCCCAAGTGAATCCCACTGCCTTGCCGCTGGACCACCATGTCGCTCTGCTTAAACACAGACTCCTTGGTCATCTCTGAAGACTGATTCGGGCTGTGTCAAAGTTGGGGCATGCCTTAGTCAGTAGGAGCGGCTGTAACAAAATACCCCAAGCTGGATGGCGTATAAAGAACAGACCTTTATTTCTCAGGGTCTGGGTGCTAACAATCTAAGATTGGGGATCTGCTGGAGTCAAGTTCCGGTGAGATCCCTCTCTTGGGTTACAGACTGCCAACTTCTCGTGGCATCCTCACATGGCAGAGAGCAGACAGGGGAGGCAAGCTCTCTCATGACCCTTAAAAGGTCTCTGTCCTCATGACCTCGTCTAAACCAAATTACTTCCCAAAGGCCCTATACTATCCTAATACTATCACATCATGAGGGTAAGACTTCAACATGAATTTGGGGTTGGAGGAGACACATTTGGTCCATAACAGAAACAGTAAGAAAAACAACAGTCTAGAAGCCATAGAGCTCTGGCAAGGAGCATGGCCACCACGTGGGCATCAGCAGCTGGCAGACCACGGGCATGAACACGAGGGAGCTGAGCAACAAGGGCGGTGGCTGGAGTGGGAGTTGACATGGAAAAGAAGACACAAGAGGGCGTGGCCAGGAGAGAGGCCAGGAGAGCGCAGGCCAGAGCAGGAGAGCAGGGAGAGGTGTTTTAGTTTCCTAGGGCTGACATAACAAAATTCCACAGACTCAGCAGCTTCAACTGCAGACATTTATCTTCTCATAGTTCTGGAGTCTGGAAGTCCAAGATCCAGGTGTGGTTTGGTTGGGTTGGGTGCCTTTTGAGGCCTCTCTCCTTGGCTTGCAAATGGCCACCTTCTTGTTGTGTCCTTACATGGTCCTTCCTCAGTGGGCATGTGCCCCTCATGTCTCTTTGTGCATCCAGAATTTCTCTTATGAGGACGCCAGTCAGATTCAATTAGGTCCCACTCTAATGGCTTCATCGTGACTTCATCACCTCTTTAAAGGCCCTCTCTCCAATACCATCACATTCTGAAATACTGGGGGTTAGCACCTCAGCACATGAATCTTGGAGAGACACAATTCAGCCCACCACAGGGGGTGAGTAGGCCAGCATATATAGCACAAGCCTAACCTCATCAATTAAACAGCCTGGAAAGGCGCACAGTCCAGTTAAACGCACAGACTCTGCAGTCAGCTTCTCGGGCCTGGAGCCCCAGCTCCGCCACTTACTGCACCTCAAGTGACCTTGAGGGGGTTACCTCACCTTTCTTTGCTCGTCAGTCAAATAGCATGAACAAGAGTTCCTACCATAGGTGGGTTGTGAGGAGAAAATAATGAGTTAGGATAGTATGTGACATACGGTGAGCACCACGCCATCATTACCGTCGTTATTATGACCATCAAGAATCCACAGGCCAGTAAGACCTCAGGGCACAATTTACTAAGTTGGAGCTTAGCAAACAGTTATTGAACTGCTCCAACTGACTTCAGAATGAACCTTGTGTCCCTCACTGCCCAGCAGGTACCATGCCCCAAAACTGACTCTGCCCCCCCGCCGGGGTCTCTTTTCCAAGGCCAGATGCCACTCCTGACTGACTGGGTGTGGCATGAGTGACCTGGGTCTGTTGGAGGAGTACATGAAGAAACGAAACATGGCATTTCTTACAAATAGTTTTGTATCTCACCAAACTCCATATTGCTGTTGTATAGATGTGGTAAATACCAGAATATTTAATGCCAAATGTCCACCTTCTCTTCTTCCCAGTGTGGGTTCTTGGGAACAGTGCTCGACAGTGGAGTGCCAGCAGACGTGATGGTTGTCACCTCCAGACGGAAGTGGGGGATGATTCTTCCATTCTTCTCTTCTCTCCCTGGATGATAGGACGCAAAGCATCGGCGGAAGAAATGAAAGCCCCCAAGATGGCAGAGCCACCAGCGGGAAAGAGCCTGGATCCCTGAATGAGGGTGTGGATCCCAAGAGACCCATGGCCAACTGTGACAAGTGTGACAAATCAACATGTGTAGTGTCAGAGCCCCTGAAATGTTCAGCATTTTGTTACTGCGGCCCACATGTCCTGTTACAACTAATGCCGGCTATAAATCATTCGTAAAACTTTGCCATTCCAGAACACAATGTAATTCTCCCAAAGCTGAATCCGGGCCTACTTTCTTTAACATTTGGGTTTTCTCATAGGACATATCGTTTTTTAAGTAACAAAAACACCCAGACTCTAGAGCATGGTTCCAAGGTACAAATGTATTCTGTGATATCCGGATCCAAAGGACAGGAAGATAGGATTTAAAGAGAAAAAGGAAATGAGGATTATTAAAAATGCTATTGTATATATAAAAATTGATCCAGAGTATTCAAAACGTAAAAGAACTCTACTTCTTAGTAACTGTCAAAGTGCCACAAGGTTCTGTTTATATCCCAAGGACAAAGCCAGTAAAAAAAAGAGAAAAATCTTTACCCATATGCTTCTAGAATTGAAGGTCATCCCTGGAGACCTCAGTCACATACTTATAAATAGGTCCTAAAATCTTGTCGACAGAATTGAAAGCTGTTTCTTCTTGCTTTTCTCTTTAAAAAACTAGATCACATCCTTGTTTTGTAATATAGACATTTCTAATTTTGTATTTAGAAAATAGAAAATTAAATTTTTATTTTCCTCCTGTGGAAAATGAGCACCATAAGGAAACTGGGGAAAGCATACCAATGTGTGTATTCTTACCCCATACGCCTTCCGCTATCTTGGGTCGGGTCTGCTGCCCTTTCCTCAACACCTCCTACTCCAGGAGAGCCTCTTCTTCAGATTCCGTGAGATCCCAAACTCAAGAATTTCTCGAGACAGCCACAGGGACCCAGCCAAGAGGTGGAACTCCCAGGCTCCAACCCCAGGCCTGCGGGTTGTTCCGGCTTTGCACTTTTGCACGAGGAGCCTCACGCTGGCCACGTGTGCAACACTGTGACCTTAGACTAAGTAAATCTCATTTCTCTCTTCTTGCCCCTAAGCCTTCTTGCATTAGTTTCCTCTGTTGGCTCTGGACTTGCTCCAAAGGATGCCCTACTTTGCTTTTCCTCTGGGGGCCTGCGTGTGTCTGGCTTTAGAGGGCTTGCTGGCTGGGCCAGCTGGGGACCAGGAGGGGGCCGGTCTCAAGCAATCGCAGGTCACAGTCTCACTAACATGCCTGGTCTTGCTGGTTCAGCTTCTGACTGTGAATAAAACGTTTCCTCTCATTTTTGTTTTTTTGTGTTTTGTTTTTCAAAAGACAAAGACAAATACAGCCGGGTCTACTTTGTGCCTTGGGACATTTCTTTTCCCTAACATCATTCCAAAAGCCAGAGCTCCCTAACACAGCGCAAAATCAAATAAGTGACAACTTCAAAAGGGCTAGGAAATTGATGTACTGGAAAGAATTGCCAACACATTAAAGATAGTAGTTTCCCTTTCCATCAGTTTGTGTACAACAGAAAAGCGATCCAGTCCACTGATGTAACTGTATGAAAGACAGAGGAATGTGTGACAAAGGAATTGTCAAAATACTTGAACTGAAAACGAAGGGAAATGCTCAGTTATACAGCGCGGCGTTAGTCACCGAACAGTTGATTTGAATGACTAACTCTATCACATCTGTATTTACATGATCTGAAACACATAGGAAAATTCTAGGGGTGGGTGGAAAAGAAGTAAACGACAGCTCCTTAGGTATCTGATGAAGTTATCGAGAGATTCATTCTCCTCCCTGCGGAGAGTCGATCACATCCGGCGAGACGGTGCCATCTAGTGGCTGCGCGGGAACTGCCTCCAGCCGGAGTTCCTTCCTGCTCAGAAGTGGGCTTTGAATTTCCCATTAGCTACGATGGAAGGGCGTTCAAGGAGGCTTTCTCTGGCATCCACATGTAGCTATTTCCAAACTACCTAAGCCAATGGAATGAAAGCTCATGAACTTCACACAAATGCCTGATTTCCCGCCCCTGATTTCATCATGTAAAAGCATCCACTCAATGCCAAAATGTGCCCCATGTGTGTATCATGGTGTCTTCAATACACCAGCCGGCTCTGTCAGGATTCAATCACTACCCTCCAGAAGCTTCAGTGTCGAGGAGAGGAGTTACAGACTTCTCTTTCTTTCTGTTTATAAGGTGCTAAGCGGTAGAGATAGTATTAGTAGCAACTAATAAAGATACAGAAAAGGAATTCCCAAACTCAGTAGACAGCCTTCAAATAACCAAAAGCTGATGCTTTTCACAAAGAAACAACATTGACCTCCCAATTTTTTTTGCTCTGAAATTTGATGATCTCTGCTAGTTTTAGCTCTAAATGTGAAGCCTAGCCACACCAACCTTTTGGCTCCCTCTTACTTTACCTGGAATCCCTTCCTCCCTGTCCTTTTCTGACAGTACTTGTGTAAGGTTATCCCCAGTCCTCAAATTTCCCCACCTGAGTGCAGTTCTGAGCTCGGTCATCTACTCTCTCAATTTGGGGGTGAGGTCAGTGCCCACCATGGTGAGGGAGTCAAAAGAAACTCAGGAAAGAAACATTAGAAAACAATCTTCATAGTTTATTTTACAACTTGCTTTGAAATGACTGTGCATTTCATGTAGATCTAGAAAAACTTATAAATGTTCAGAATGGTAAACTAGCTGAGCCAAGAAGCAAGAAAAGCTGGGGCAAAAGCCTCCGTATCGTTTGAAAAAGCTGGAAAAATAGAAATGTCTCAGAATTTTAAAAACATATTCTACATTTAAAACTAGAACATTCCAAATAGTTGATATTATTTTTTATTGGTATTTTTTATTGAGATATTATTCACATAACATAAAATTCACCATTTGAAAGTGTATAGTTCAGTGTTTTTTAAGCCATTCACAACCATCCAAGGCTTACCATTGTGCAATCATCACCTAAAACTAATTTTAAAATATTTTCATTACCCCCCAGAGAAACCCCTTCTCCCTCAGCCATTCCATATTCCCTCTCCCTGCTCCAGTCTCTGGCAACCTATAGTCTCCCTCTTTCTCTATGCATTTGCCTATCCTAAATATTTCATATAAATGGCATCATACAATATGTGGCCATTGGTGTCTGGTTTCTCTCACTGAGCATGTTTTCCAAGTTCATATATCATATAGTATTACAGAACTTTATTCCTTTTTGTGGCTGAATGATATTCCATTTACTAACTATATTTCACTTTATTTATATGTTCAGTAGTAGATGGACATAGGTTGTTTCTACTTTTTGGCTATAACCAATAGTCCTGCTTTGAACATCAATGAACACTTTTTGTATAAGCGTATGTCTTCAATGTTCTTGGGTCTTTAACTAGGAGTGGAATTGATGGGTCATATGGTAATTGTATGTTTAACTCTTCGAAGAACTACCAAGTTGTTTTTCACAGTGGCATTACATTCCCACCAGCAATATATGAGGGTTCTAATTTCTCTATATTCTCACCAGCACTTGGTATTTTCTGTTTAAAAAAATTACTGTTGTTGTCATTATTATATTATTATAGCCATTTTATTTTATTTTTTTTTAAAGATTTTATTTATTTATGTGACAGAGAGACAGCCAGTGAGAGAAGGAACACAGAAGGGGAGTGGGAGAGGAAGAATCAGGCTCCCAGCTGAGAAGCCCAATGTGGGACTCGATCCCGGAACACTGGGATCATGCCCTGAGCTGAAGGCAGATGCTTAACGACTGTGCTACCCAGGGGCCCCAATTATAGCCATTTTAGTGGGTGTGGAGTAGTCACCAATTTTTAAGAGCAAATATTTAGGCAAATACAGACTGGAAAAAAAATGCATGCTCTTTAAGCATAGAAAAGACCTTGATATAGTAAAGTCAGCTATGTGCTTTGACCATCCCTAACCCAGAGGAGAATAATCATATGGCTTGTTTACATGGTTGTTCTACAACCAGGGCACTTACAGAGTCTCAGAGTCAGAACGGCCATAGAGGAGATTTCTCTAACCGATGCAAGAAACGTCTCTACAATGTGCATGACAGTTTGTTTCAACCAGTTCATCCAATGACAGGGAACTATTTTCTTCCCAAGGCTTACCATTTTATTTATAATTTCTACGATGGCCTTCCTTACATTTAAAGTTTGTCATCGTATAACTTCCTGTAAAGTTTGAGACCACATGAAAAATCTTTTTTTTTAAGATTTTTTTTATTTATCTATTTATTTATTTACTTATTTATTTTAGAGAGAGTGCAAGTGGAGGGAGGGGCAGAGGGAGAGAGAGCATCTCAAGCAGACTCCACGCTGAGTGTGGAGCCTGATGCAGGGCTCGATCTCACAATCCTGAGATCATGACCTGAGCCAAAACCAGGAGTCGGACAAATCACTGACTGAGCCACCCAGGCACCGCCCCACATGAAAAATCTTCAACTATGTCAAGCCATCTACCATATCCCTGCCCTCAATATATATATCCCCACTAAGCTAGCTATCCTTAGACCTTTACCTTTTCTATAAATTCGTGGATTCCATTCCTCTACCATCTTCTTACCTCTACATATTAAAATATGCCAATATCCTCTAAACACATATCACTCGAATGTGAACAAGATGTGCTCAGGGCAGTGGAGAATAGAATGAGAGCGTTATTTGGCTGTAATGCTAATAATGGAGTCTAAGACTACATGACTTTTTGCAACTGTGTAATCTATTAGCTCAAATTGTGCTTGCACCAATCAGCCAGCATCCCTGAGACTGTTGTCAAGGACCTGCTGTTGCCCCACTGTTCTTGAGCAGCTGATTTTTACAGTTTGTGGGACTTTATATCTAAACCCTATGAAATCTCATCTTTTAAATTTTAGTTTATAATTCCAGCTTACTAGAATCTTCTGGACTCATGAATTTGTTTCCACTATACAACCTCTCTCAGCTTTATGTCCATCATGAGTTGGAAAGGCATGTTTGTTGGTCTTTGACTACTTCATTGTTAGGAACCAGACAGAAAGCCTTCTCTCCTACATAGTCTCTGTTCTCTTGTGCAGCACCAGGATGCAGTTAAAATACCTGTTCGCTTGTCTGTCTCTCTAACAGGACTCTCCTTGTTCTTGTAAGTACTAGTCACTCAATATGTGTCTATTGAATGGAAATGGACTGAATCTCCCTTTCAAATGCCCACTTAGAGCTTAGCTGATGGGACCACTCGCCAAACACAGGAGACACCTCCTGCCTTTTGCTAAAGTCCCACTGTTGAGCTGTGTTTAAAGCCACGATCAAGGGAAAAATGAAAAGCTGTGCATTGACACACTCTGCATAGCGAAAGGTTAGTTCACTTTCTAGCACATTCTTCTATATTTCCTAGTTGTTGTAGTAGTAGCTGATATTTTTCAGTCTTTTCCATGTGCTTAGGATGTGTGCTAACATTTTACACATATCACCTCATCCCATCCTTACAGAAAACATATAAGGTACGCAGATTTTTGCTAGTGGCTGATACCTGCCTTTCAAAAATGAATCCCAGGGAGTGGATCCTGGGAGAAAGGCGGGAATGGCTTGAGACCTAGAAGAGACCGGGGAGATCTTACATATTCATTTCTAATGCTTTCCTTCTTTTATTTCAATAAAAGGCTGCAAGATTACAAAAGGTAAATATTCACTAATTCAAATGCTGGATTCATGTGTGTGGTTTTTTTGTTGTTGTTTGCTGTTGTTGTTGCTTAAGTAGGCTCCACTCTGGGCATGGAGCCTAACGCAGGGCTTGAACTCAAGATGTTCAGATGAAGGTCTGAGCTGAGATCAAGAGCCTGATGCTTAACTGACTGAACCACCCATATGCCCCTCATGTGTGTTTTTATATTCCCAATATTTGCTGGCATTTTTAAAAAAGATTATTTATTTATTTATTTATTTATTTATTTATTTGAAAGAGAGAGAGAGAAGAGTGAGTGAGAGAGAACATAAGCAGACTCCTCACTGAGCAGGGAGCCCGAAGCGGGGCTCAGTCCCCGGATTCTGGGATCAGGACCTGAGCCGAAGGCAGATGCTTAACTAACTGAGCCACCCAGGCACCCCTGGCATTTTTTCAAACTACAAAACTAGTATTTTAAAAAGCAAATCCACGGATGTGTGGACATTTTGATACGTGAGAAACTGCTGAAGCCACCATTCTTTTCGAACAATGAAGGTCCCACCTAACAGAGGGACAGACGAGTGAACAGGTATTCTAACTGCATCCTGGTGCTGCATGAGGGAAAAGATGCTACCCAGTGGAGGACGCTGCTTCTGTGGTTCATGACAATGAATTAGTCAAAGACCAACAAAATTGTCCTCAGATTTCACGTTGTATCACAACACATTTAACATATGTGAGTAAAAAAATTATTTTAAAAATCACTTCAGAGTGGCTACAACATTCTTCGTAGTTTCTTCCAGAAGACCAGTTTGGCTCACAACAGGAGAGGAGAGAATATCCAGATTCCCTTTGGCTCTGCGGATTCCTTTCAGAGGCTCCAACAATGAGCTTCTCTATAAAAAGTTAGGCCAAGACATTAGGAAATGAGCTAATAAAAAAATCTTAGTGCTATGTTAATTTACTGCCCATGTTGACAACTAGGAGGAAATAAAGCAAATGGTTGTCAATGAGTATTTCTAAGTTACAAGATCGTGAGGGATTTTTTTCATATTCTTCATACATGTTCCAAATTTTCCACAGAAAAAATAAAAATTTGTTTTAGTATATCCTCATCTGCCTCCCAACATTTTAATAGTCATCTGGAAGTTATATGCTGTAACACAGTGGTACTCCTAAACATTATTAAAGTTGCAAGTACACTGTCCCCAGAGAATTACCTGTCCCCAGCCTGCTATCTGCGAATGCATCTAGGCTTATAGCTGTCTGTTGTTGAGCAGACCATCATGTCTTTCTTCACGTTGCTTCTTCCTGTTTTTTATCACCTTCTCTCACCTTCCAAGTTGCAATTTAACTTACTGTATGCTGGGAAATGAAATAAGTGCTTTTTAGACATATTGGTACAATAAATAGAATTTGAGCCAAGAGCTGAAGACCTTTGTTGTGGATGGTTCTGGATCTTTAGAATGGGTTTTGTGACAGCTGTTTAGGCTCTGAGGGAAAAAAAATGTTCACTTCTGGGTTCGAACTTATGAACCAGAGGGTTGAGATTTTTATAGATCCAAACATCTGTCAAATAAGTCATTTCTATATTTGATAGAAACTCTACACACTTCACATTTTTTACCTTTAGATGGTCTCTGAAGAAATTATCTGCTTGCTGCCGAAAGTGGTGCCTTGAAAATCAAAACCAATTGTGAAGACATTAAGGTTTTTTTTTTTCTATTTATGGACAATTAGATGATGAAAGTCAGCCTTCTGATTTCTTTCTTTTTTTTTTTTGAGAGAAAGCACACAAGAATGTGAGAGGGGGTGGGGAGTGGGGAGGGGGGGAAAGAGGGAGAGAGAGAATCCCAAACAGGCTCCATGCTCAGCAAGGAGCTGGATGCAGGGCTCGATTTCATGACCCTGAGATCATTACCTGAGACAAAATCAAGAGTCTGTCGCCCAACTTTGCCTGGGTAGGTGCCCCAGCCTTCTGATTTTCTAACCCAGTAGTTTTTATTTGGAACAAAACTAACTTAGCAATTTGTGTCCCTTGATCAAGCCAATTTGGATTAGGGCATTATAAATTGATTTTTGAAATGTACTCTTAATATATTATTAATTATTGAATTAATGTTATTAAATATATAACAATGCAGTTGTTGAGTGTTTAAGATGCATTTTGTATGATTGCTTATATTTTTCCCCAAGAAACCAACGGTTGGGTCTATTGTGTTTTGAAGCTGCGGATCATTAGAAAAAGCTGTCTTTTGATTTTCAGATTTGATGGAATTATTTTGGTTCTGCTTTCAAGTGGCTGTCCTTCCCTTGCCATCCTTCACAACGGAGGGCAATGATACACTGATTCCATTTTACAGGAACACACTTTGGGTTATTTTTTGGAGTAAGAAGAGCTTGCATTGAATCTCCAGTATTTCTGTCCCTACTGTGACGATCACATCTAATATATAAATGGTGCTTTATAGCTTCAAAATACAAAGGAGGATATTTGAGTCCTACAGTGAACAGTAGGCACAGACACGGCTGGTGTTAACTCACTCAAAGAGGAAGAACCCAGCGGTTGTTTTCTGTCTCTGGGAGTGCAAGGCTTTTGACCACTCAAAGTAACTGACCACATCTGTTCTTGACATAGAAGGTTTTCTGTAATCAAAGGATCCTGGCTGACCCATGTGGGCTCCACAGTTTTTGTCCGTATTTGCTTCTTAATTGTCAGTTGTGATAAAGAATCCTCAGCATAAGGCTTCATTTTATAAGTGAATAATTACAGATTAGAACTAGTGAACCGTACACATGATTTGTTACGTAGAAGAATGTCAGCGAGCTGTCGGAACCTCTCCTTTCTCACCTTGGCTTTGGAAAGGATAGATCTTCTTGTAATTGGCTGGCATATATTCCACTTTGCTTTTTATGATCAATCATAGAAATATGGCTTATAAAAAGGAAAAAGGACATTTTTAAATCATATCTATTTGTATGTAAGGCTTGGAGTTCTTTTAATCCTTCAATATAATCCATCATCTCGAAGTGGGGCATTTATCTCAATGGCTGTGATCGATAGCTTCTTCTATGACTGATCCACCACGCGTCATATTAAAACGCTGCAGTTTTTCGTGACAGAGAGCACACACCGAAGTATTCTTTAGAAAAGGCTTTCCACATTCAGACTATTTTCAAGGGTTCTTATGCAGATAACAGTGCAAAGTCATCATCTTAAATTCGATATATTTGCACCCCAGAATGCTGAAAGAGGACAATATCTCATTAGAAGTTGTCTTCCTTATTGTCTTGAACTATTCTATTTTATCTGTTCGTTTTTGTTTAAAAAAATAGGTTTCGATAGTGTTAGCGGTCTTAAATCTTTATTGAAAGTAGTCCTATTAAAACAGTAAGTAAGAGGGATTCCCGCATTTAGCAAATACTCCTGGTTGGATCGAGTGCAGACCTGGCCATGAAAACCAGGGTTTGGACATGATGTCTTAAAGAATTGAAGGCACCATCTATTAGCTTTGATTTTCAGGTCCCGTGTTAGTCTTGATTAGTGGACATCTGCCTCTTTTAAGCTTTATTTTCTCTCTAGCTTCTCCCCCACACCATTTTCCGGTTACAGGTCACTGATAGAGTTCACGCTGGCTCTGGTTTAGTTTCTGCCTCTAAGCTATGAAATTCTGAGTTTTACTTTCAGCATGGAAAAAAAAAAATCATGCATGGATGGAAACTGGCCTACGTTCAATCACTTCATTTCCTTAGACCTTAATTAAGGGAATTGCCTAAGAGTTCCTTTAATTACATTTAAACACCTAATTGGAAATCAGAAGTCCCCTAGCTTCTAGGTACACAAAGAGCTTGTGATAAAAGTTTCACACATTTCTCCATTCCCATTTTGTGAACTGGATCATCCATACTTGGGAGGTCTCCTGTGTTTGATACAGTCCTTTCCTGTTTCAGTGGTTAATATGTTGAGGATAAGGCGTATAAACTTCTGGGATCTCTGGCCCAATTCTTATTTTTCTCAGAAATTATACTATCACTTTAAAAGATAAAGAAGCACGAGCACACAGAAACTAGGAAAGCAGCTGATTCAAGAAACCAGTTCGCAGAGGCACAGGCTTTGGGTGAATAGGCCTGGCCTGCCAGCCAAGTGGTGCAGGCGTGGTGGGGGTGGGGGATAGTATACTGCTCCGCCCCTGCAGGCCTGCCGGGGACTCTCAGCCCTCTGGCCTGGGGCTGGGGGTAGGGGCACACTGCAAGCCCAGGGGCCTAATTCCACAGGCGCAGTGCATTGACCCTGATTTGTGCTGGGGCGGCAGCTGAGCCTGGCAGGCTTTGAAATGCCATCGTGAGACAAAAGAGGGGCTTATTTTGTCTCTCCTCCTTCCTGCTGCTAGTTTAATTGGGTCCTCACCAGTTGACATTTGGCAGGATGCAAAGACAGCAGTCGATGTGCGCTGGTGGAAATAGTGTACGTTTGATTAAAGGCTGAAAATGGACGATATCCGACCTCCAAGTCCAAATATTTCTATAGGAGGAGCTTTGCCGTGGCTCTCTATTTTCCAGAGCTTGCCAGGGGACACTTGAGGATTACAGGACCACTTAGGGTGGTCGTGGGATAAGAGCACTTGTATTGGTTGCCAGGCACTGTCCTAAGGCCCTTAAGTGTGTTAACACCATAATCCTTACAGTCACCCTCTAAGGGAAGGACTACTGTGATCGTTTCCTGCTTTCCACAAATGGGAGCACCCCACGACCAGCTGGACACTTGCCCAGAAGAACCCGGTTAGGAAGTGGAGCTGGAGCCTAGACTGAGGTTGTCTACCCACAAGGCCCACTGTCCCTCGGGTGAGACGTCAGTGCTCCCCTGCGGTTTACATGGTGCTTTGAGGTCAGGGGGAGAAAGGCCTCAGTTCCTCACTGCACTCAGAACTACCAGGGGCATTATAGTTTTTACCTTTTAATTTTAAATGTGCTATTTTCTTTTCTAGATGTATCTAGAGAGCTCCAGAAAAGTCTTCCCTGTTCTTAAAAAAAATTTTTTTTTGGTCTTAAAAATAGGAAAGGAAGGAAGAAGAGAAGAAGGGAGGGAGGAAGGCTCAGCCGATTGGAAGCGCGGGTGGGAGTTTGGAGGGTGGGAGGAAGCACAAAGTCAGAGTACTCCTCTGTGGCCGCATGGCCCTGTGGCCCCAGCCGCTACCTGGCCTGCCATCCATGTGCCCAGTTGCCTCCAGGTGGTCCCCTGCTGAGGCCCCATCCCCCATCTCCCACCCCACCAGCCCAGCACCCGGGGAGAGGGGAGGGGAGAGGAGGGAGGGGAGAGAGGAGGGTAAGGCCCATCAACCCTTGTCTCATGGTCTCCTTTGGTTTTCCAGTATTCCCAACACCTGTGCAACCAATTTCTTGTCTTAAATCCCCTTTATGGAAACACGCAGACCGGTATCTGTTTGCCTGGCTGGGCCAGTCCATTACACTCTGAGAACCTTTCTCAGAACGCAGCAATTTTGGGTGCCATCCATCCCTTCCAAGGGCAGAGGGTGGGCTTAGAAAGAGGTTTTCAATACCTTTTTTAGTTCAAAAATCGACAGAAACATGCTGTTTAGTCAGCTCGATGCTCCTGGTTTGCGACCAGAAATTAAATTTTGAACTCAGAGGGCCTGGGATTGAGGGTGTGCTTAGTTTAACCCCATCTCGCACCTCCCCTCCAAACACATGCCCCCACTCTGCCCAAGACTGTGGGTTTTGTTTATCTAGCCACTAAATCTGAGAGGCTTGGGCTCTTCTTTTTTCCTAAGATTTCCCACCAAAAATGCAGAAAAGACTTTGGTGCCATCACCCAACCGTCCAGTGATAGCACCAGACTGCAGGGATTCTCCGTACTGTGAGTCCTGTCAACCAGTACTTACCCGACCCTGGCCATGGGCCAGGCCAGGGGGGCGAGGGGTGGAGAGGACACGGGGCTGAGTCCCACTCGGCCTCCAAGAGCCAGGAGTCGAGTAGAGGGCTTGACCCAAAGAAGAGGATGGCAAGGGCCCCAGGAAGGGGACACTGCAGATGCTCCAAAGAGAGAGATGGGTCCAGCCTTGGTCTTCCCTGGTGAAGTCTGACTGGAGAAGCTGAGGACACTTCCTTATCAAAGTGACAGGAAGTTGGGAGGATAAAGCCGGAAAAGAACGGAAAGGTATTCTGGGTCTGAACAGGAAGGGTAACCATGAGGGTTGAGTAAGTGGGACCCCCATGGGGGGAAGCAGGCCACCTGAGTGATGGTCGGACACCCTGATGCTGGATTCTTGGGCTTGTTCTCTTTCACACATGCTCTGTCCACACCTTAGTCTAGCGTGCTCTGTCTCTCTGTCTCTGTCTCTCTCCCTCCAAGTATCGAGCCTGGCACAGCTGGTCTTCGGGAACTAGGAGACACTCACTACCTTGGTGACTCACAACCCCCGCTCCTCTCTGCACCCCCCTCCTTCCTGTCCTTCCTTCTCTCCCCTTCCTCCAATCATCCTTTCTTAACCTCACTTTGGGGGTTTTCTTTTCCCTCCCTTTGGTGGCCCTGCTGTTTGCTTGCTTGCTAAGTGATGGATACATTCCAGGCTGGATCCAAGACTGTGTGGGATGAAAACCAAATGCAAATCAACTAGAAAGAAAGGCCAGAATAAACACAAACTTAATGACCTCAAACTAACAGCTTCCAAGGCTGTGCTCCCACGAGCTGTCCTCACCAAGGACGCCCAGGGACCTGGGAAGAAGGTCCCTTTGTGTTCCATCTTCAGCATGTAAAGGTTGATGCAATCTCAGGGCCACCAATCTGCTAGATCAGCATTCCCTCTTGCTTTTGAAGTGGCCCCCTCCCCCCCCCAGCTACCCCTCTCCTGCGGGGGTCCTCTTGCCACCGCAGCACCCCCGTTTCCTTGCAGCTCTGTTCTTGCACACTTGGGCTCAGAGCTTCACCTTTTGAAGTCTCTGGGGAAACTAGAACTCCCACCTGCCCTGGGAGTGTGTGTCTGGCCTCCTCTGGCTCAGGCACTGTGGGAAGTCCCGCGGGTTAATCAGTGTGAACTCATTCCAGACTTTCTTCCTGTCTTCCTGGGGACAGGACCTTTAGACCTGTAGCTCAGGGCATTGTATTAACAATAACTGCTTCCTCTTAATCAGGCTTTACGGAGTCAGCAGCCTGGGCTCAAATCCTGGCTTTGTCACTAAGATAATTTTGTAATTCTGGGCAGGTCGCTGCGCTCCTCTGGGTCCCCGTTTCTTCAGCAATTCAACAAATATTCATGTAGCAGCCTATGTTCTAGGCACTGAGAACATAGAGGTGGACATGATTGATAAGATGACTTAGAATTTAGTCAGGTCCTGAAGAACGTCAATAAATGAGCTTAAAACACCAATGTTGGCGGGGGGGACCCTTAGGAGAACAATTTATAATATCCAGTTGAAATATGAATGCCCTTTGACCCACCAATTCTACACCTAGGTGTACCTTAGGGAAATTCTTAAACATTTGCACAACCAGAAAGAATGAACATGAAAGAATTTAAAGGCCAGCTCACAGGAGAATGGATAATGTGTGATGTATCCACAATTGTGTGTAGCCATGAAAACGAACAGTGGGGCTATCTCACAAACAACACTGGCTTGAAGAAGCGGGTTGCAGAAATATATGTAAAATATGGGGCACCTGGGTGGCACAGCGGTTAAGCGTCTGCCTTCGGCTCAGGGCGTGATCCCGGCATTATGGGATCGAGCCCCACATCAGGCTCCTCTGCTATGAGCCTGCTTCTTCCTCTCCCACTCCCCCTGCTTGTGCCCTCTCTCACTGGCTGTCTCTATCTCTGTTGAATAAATAAATAAAATCTTAAAAAAAAAAAAAGAAATATATGTAAAATATGCCATCTATGCAAAGTTAAAGTATGCAAAAGAATATTATATATTAAGTGTCAAAGGTATATTTTTAAATTTATGGGAATGAATAATGTCAAATTCAGTGTAGTGCTTTCCCCATGAACAAGGGAGCCTGCCAGTTTTGTGGGTGCTGGCAGAAGACACGAGACCTCTGGGTCAGAGCACAGATTGTATTATTCACGGCAGCGGCAGTGCGAGCTTCGTGTTTACACCGGTCCCCCCTACTCCCTTCCCAAGGGCACCGTTCAGGGGTAGAGTCTGCAATTCGTGCTGATGGATTTGCATGTAGGGGATAAGAGAATGATGGGAATTTAGGATGCTTTCTAGATTTGGGGGCTCCACCCCAGGGAGATAAACTGAGGGCCCAGGCAAGCAGTGACAAGGATGCATAAGTGTTACTTGGAGCGTGTAAACGTTGAAATGTCTACTAGACACCTAAGGAGAGGTGCATAGCAACCAGTTGGACGTAAGTGTTTAGGGGAGAGGTCATGGCTGTAGGTACAGACTGGAAGGCTCCAGCAGATGGCGTGGACTCACAGCCCTGAGGTAGGTAAGCCCATGAAAGAACGCTCTCCGTGTGTACCTGGCTCACCTGGTCAGCAGAATCACCTGGAGAACTCGTTAAAAACACAGATTCCCAGGTCCTGTTCCAATCTCAGATTCTAAAATTGTATGATATATAGTTTCTATCATATATAAATGTTATATATATATATATTTATGGTATATATTGCGTAAATTCTGTTTCATCAATATCAGCTGAGTGCCTATTATGTTCCAAGCACTGTGCTGGGTTGTGATGGGTAAAACTATAACAGCATTGCGTGGTCATGAAGAAAGGCCTGGAGAACCACCGAGATTTCGTAGAGCTGATGAGACTGTATCCAAACTTGTCATTATGAGATACGATAGCCCCTCTTTATTTAAGCCACTCTAGTTGGGGGATCTAAGGTAATATACACATTTTATTATTATATTTATAGATCTAGCAAGCGTAAATAAAACTAATCACTTTTGGGAAGAGGGGCTTTGATTAATGTTTGATTAGTTCAAGTTGAATAAGCTAAACCCCCTTAAGCCATCAGTCTCATTTACAAGGAGCTTTTTGTTAAAATCTCTTAAGCATTTTAAACTCCTCAGATAGTCTTATCATACTTGATTTTCGGTTTTAGCACTTCAGATAATTGACCTGGCAAGTTGACAACCAATTAAGCCAAATGTTCTCATATATTTAAACATCTTCTCTAAATGTGATAAACTTATAAATATAGTGAATTTGTTCTTTTTTTAATGTATAGATAATTTGTAGAACATTTTTATAAAAGTATAATTAACATATAGCATTGTGTTAGTTCCAGGTGTACGATAGAGTGATTCAGCAATTCTGTACATTTCTCAGTGCTCATCAGTAAAGTGTATTCTTAATCCCCTTTATCTATTTCACCCATCCCACCCACCTCCCCTCTGGCAACCACCAGTTTGTTCTCTATAGTTAAGTGTCTGGGTTTGTTATTTTTTTTGAAGATTTATTTATTTATTTGAGAGGGAAAGGGAGAGAGCACAAGTGGGAGAGGCAGAGAGAGATGGAGAGAGAATGTCAAGCAGACTTCACACTGAGCTCAGAGCCTGATGCGGGGCTCAACTTCACAACCCTGAGATCGTGACCTGAGCTGAAACCAAGAGTCAGACACTTCACTGACTGAGCCACCCAGACGCCTCAAGAGTCTGGGGTTTTTTGGTCTCTTTTTATCTTTGCTTTTTGTTTGTTTTGTTTCTTAAATTCCACGTATGAGTGAAATCATATGGAATTTGTCTTTCTCTGGCTGGTTTTTTTCACTTAGCATGATACCCCCTAGGTCCATCCCTGTTGTTGCAAATGACAAGATCTCATTCTTTTTATGGCTGAGTAATATTCCATTGTGTATACACATCTTCTTTCTCCATTCATCTATTGATGGACACTTAGCTTGCTTCCATATCTTGGCTACTGTAAATAATGCTGCAATAAACAAAGGGGTACGTGTATCTTTTTGAATTAGTGTTTTTGTTTTCTTTAGGTAAATACCCAGCAGTGGAGTTACTGGATCATATGGTAATTCTATTTTTAATTTTTTGAGGGAACTCTCCTATTGTTTTATAGTGAATCTGTGCTGGGGCACCTGGGTGGCTCAGCCAGTTAAACATCCAACTCTTGATTTTTTTCTCAGGTTATGATCTCAGGGTCATGAGATCGAGCCCCACATCGGACTCAATGTTCAGCGCAGAGTCTTTTTGAGATTGTCTCTCTCCCTCTGCCTCTCCATCTGCTCGAGTTCTCTCTCTCTCAAAATAAATCAATAAAATCTTTAAAAAATTTATAGTAAACCTGTGCTAATACTATTAATGAGAAAAGTCAAATTTCCTTACACCTTTCAACTTAAAAGCACAAGCCTAAAATCAATTTCACATCTTAAATTGGCGCCAAGAATTTTGTAAACATTTAAATCACTTAAATTAGAAACATATACAAGATTATTCCTGAACTTAACATGAAAGTATCACTGTTATGGGTTTGATTTATTTCATCATTTCCATATTTAATTCTAAACATTCCCAGATGTGAAAAGTCACTTAAGAAGAGAACAGATTTTCTACCTCAAGGAAGTCCAAGTTCCCAGGTCAAAAGCTCATGACAACAGCATGGCGGACATCTCAGATAAGCCGAGGTTACACTGGAACCAGAGTCAGAAGGAAAATGAGCACCTTGACCTTCTGTGGTCCCTATGACAACAGGGGACCCCCTTTAGAGGGGTTTGAACGTAGAACCTTCATTTCAGTTACCTCTTATTCTTTATTTCTGATTATTAGAGAAGAAGGAAGTCTGCAATTCCGCCTCCGCCCAAGTTAGCGAACTTCCTTTATTACTTCGTTGGCTTCTATGTTTATTTGGCCCTCTGCAGACATTGCTGGCATATTTTCCTGTTGCTCTAAGGGCATTTTAATGCTGTTGAGTATAATCCTGAGCATTGGCTCTGTGCCATGACTTTAAAGTCATGATAATAATACAAACCATTCCCCTTCCTTGTGACTTTTTAGGAATTCCCAAAATGAGATTATAGCATCTCACATTTCATCAGAGCTACTGCATTTAACTGGACGGGATCTCTGCTTTGAGTTCTGTTCCCCAGCTGGCCACTGGACATCCTCTAAATTAGCTGAGGCCACCCAAAGGGGACGCAGATCTGGTCCCAGCCTCACATGCCCTGGCGCATTCTCTCCACTTCAGTGCAGGGAGACTACTCACCATCCCCACCTCTCATTCTCTGCAAAGGAAGACAAGTACCTTGTTTTTGAATGTCCAGCCTTTCTGTGTGTGAAACTGTGGGCACCGTAGCAACAGACCAGGAGCAACAGTTGTTTGAGACCTTTTATTGTTTGTAGATATGTGTGGATTGACACATTACAACTGTTCCCCTTTCACCAAATTATAATGGAGCAGTCTGCTGATAAACGACATTTCTCATGCCTCTCAGGCAACGTATTTGTTGATAACTAGGTTTTTCTTCAAGTTATATTCCTAAAAGGTATTAAAAAATGTTTAAAAATATTGTATCAGTTTGAATACACTTTTAAAAACTGCAATATTTATAGAAATTCATTGGTAAACCATCCTCCTAAGGTGAATAATGTCCCTTGATTTGTTCATGTGGCTTAAAGTAGAGTGTACTTTGGTCTGAACACGTGTAATCAGCCATTTTCTCCCCAGTTTCACGGACCAGAAAAGTCCCTTTTCCTTTTATAAGGATGAGCAAATACGAAGTGAAAATAAGGACTTTCCCTCCGTACTTCTGAGATAGAACTTTCCATTTTGTGGGCAGAGGCAGGAACATTTAGGAGAAGAGAATTTTAGTTCCTTTCTCTACCATATTGGTATTGATTTTCTTGGCCCAAATTGACCCCATATTTAAAAGCTATACATGACAAATGTCAACCACCTCCATGTTAACCTTTCAGGAGAGAATCCTCATGCCTTTCACCAAATTTTTCCGCTTTCCATTCCCACACTTTTGTTGTTACATCTACTTTTATTCCCTAAGATCAAAGTTCCTTGTTCTTGGGGAAGAGACATCCGATGCCTGTCCACATCTGGATCTCCCCCCAACCAGGCATAGGAGGAGGCTACTTTCCCCACCCTCTGGTGAGACCACGTGACTAGTCCGGGCAGTGGGCTGTGAGAGTGAGGAAGCCACTCCTGGGCCAAGGTATATAATTGTTGGGGTGAGCACCTCCCTGAGTAAGGAGGTGACGTGCTGTGGGCGGTGCGGCCACGGGAGAGCTGAGTCACCTTACGGAGAATGATGGTCTTGGAGAGTTCCCAGGGCCTGCAGGGGACTTGGCTTGCCCAAGAAATACAATTTTATCATGTTGAGTCACTGAAGGGTTGGAGTTGTTAATTGCCATGGCCCCATGGTTCTCAAAGTGTGGCACCCAAGCAGCAGCAGCATCACCTGGAGCCTGTTCGTCTCGGGCACCACCCGGCCCTACTGAATCAGACACCCAGGCATCTGCGCCTGAACGATTGTTCCAGGGGGTGGGGGTGCAGGCTGGCATTTGAAGACCACTGCTCTGGCCCATTCTGGCTCACGCAGCTCTCCATTACAAATTTCCTCCTGGCAAAGTGGGAGTCCTCAAGTGAGTCCTATCAATGAGACACAAGGCATCGTCTAAGTTTCTTCATTCATTATTCTTTCGCACAGTGACGAAACAATCCAATGATTCTCCCTATTGCAGGGGCTCAGAACTACAAGGGGGCCTGTAAGCCTGCTAGATCACTCTTCCTGCTTTGAACACAGTGGCTTCATGACTGCATTTCATGAACACATAGACGAAAGAAGAAAAAAGCCTGAGGCTGAAGAGAGAAGAAAGAGAATTATCTTCACTTTTCCAGGCACAGCCACTGGCTGGGGGCTGTGCGGATCTGCCTAGATGAAGAAGCAGCAGCCGAAATTAGCGTGGGGTGTGCCTGGGGCAGTGGGAATGCAGGATATAAACGGTGTCCCTGGAAGGCTCCCCATCACTGGAGCAGGCAAGATGAAATGTATTTTTACATTTTTTTCCCCAGGCTTCCTTTACTATCCAACGGGCTCCCTGCAAGCAAGTTAAACCTCTGGCCTTATTTCTCCTATGATTCCCATCTTCCCACTTTAAATGCATCCCGAGGGGACAATCCAGGATACTCCAATGAAAGAAACTTGATCTCTGGTGCCTTCAGAGAATGTCTAAACTTAACAATGGATGTAGGGGGCATGTTTAGACAAATTGTTTCTATTACCGAAAAAAAAAATGCTTATTTATAGATAGCATTTCCATTCAGATTTCATTCTAAGTGTTTTTTGTTTTTTCATTTTTTTACTTTGAAAAATTCCAAGCGAACAGAAAAATTGAAAGTATAATGAAGGAGTGACATCAGCCAGGCAGCCAAGTAAGATGTCCGTCATTGTATCCATCCCCTCATCAGAACAATTTGGCTCCCATCCACGGGCACCAGTGCCTTTGTGGGAGCTGTGGGGTCACACTTTGAGTAGCAAGATTAGAAAAGTGATCTTCCTGGTTTTTTTCCTTCGTGGCATTGACTTGGGAAAAGTCTAGGGCTATTTCTTGTAGAATGATCCGCGTTCTTGGTTTTTCTGAGGGTGTCATTGTATCAATGAACTAGTCTCTCCAGCCTGTGTATTGACAGGCATCCCTCGTGTTGTTGCACTCTATTTTTATGCTTTGCTGATACTTCATTTTTTACAAATGGAAGGTTCGTGGCAACCCTAGTCAAGAAAGTCTATCAGCGCCATTTTTTTCCCAACAGCATTGGCTCACTTCACGTCTCTGTTACATTTTGGTCATTCTCATAGTATTTCAAACATTTTCATCATTATTATATTTGTTATATTGATCTGTTATCAGTGATTGTGACTCGCTGAAAGCTCAGCTGATGGTTAGCATGTTTTAGTAGAAACTATTTTTAGATTCAGGTATGTACGTTGTTTTTTTAGACATAATACTATTGCACATCTAATAGACTACAGTACAGTGTAAACAACTTTTATGTGCCCTGGGAAACCAAAACATTCATTTGACTTGCCTTATTGCAATAATCACCTTTTTGCAATGGTCTGGAACCTGACCCGCATTATGTTCGAGGTGTCCTGTGCTGTAAACTGGGAGGTACATGTACTGTCTTAATTAGTTTCCCTTTGGACAGTTTGGTCTAAAATGCGATGCTGAGTCCTTCATGTTATATCCCAACAGGAGGCACTTCATGTCCGTTATCCTTCTATTTGGTGGTAATTGTTGAGATGACTAACAAATGGGTCAAGGTGACAACCACGTCTTCCCTGTAATTTTTAAGTAAAAAGGTGAAAAATACTTGCAAACAGATAACCTAACTAGATATCAGGTTGGTAACATTGATCACAGAGAGAAAAAAAGCTCCCAGTATGAGAGCTGCTCTGACACGGTAAGGCTCGTGCCCTCTGGGCCAACTTCAAATGGTCCCCCATCTGCCACCTGAGGTACAGCGGGCTTCTCCTCCAAAGAGGGGGCCAGTCTCTCCCCCACCCTTCTTACCTTTGCTCCCCTGGATCCCAAAGTAGGGCTGCCTTACGATGACAGTGGTGTCAGCCACCACCACAGCCACAAGAGAGACACCAGCAGGTAGGAATGCTGTGTAGCAGGCATCGTGCCAAACTCCACAAGGTTAAGTATGAGTACCGCCATTTTACATGTCAGAGAAGAGCCTCTGTCAAGCAATAAGCTCCTGGTCACCGGAGAAATAAGAATTTTTTCTTTAGCTCTCTGGTGGGGCAAGGATGTAAACCCAGGCCGTGTGACTCCTAAGCTCCTGTGCCTCACTGTTACACCCACGGGCACCCTTGTCTCCCGGACATGACCGTGAAGATGATACTGCCATATGAGGCTGCACCATCTCCTTGCTTCAGGGAGCGCACCAGGAGCTCCCTGGAATGTTCCAGAGAGTCTATGTACTTGGTATCTGAGGGGCAGACTCCAGGCCACACTGAGATGTGCTCTTTGTTCTGACACTGCTGTCATCGGATCTTACTTTATGTCCCCATCTCTCTTCCCTGAAAATAAGGAGTCTTTTGACTCATTAAATAGAGCCCTGCAGAGGTTTCCAGAGCCCAGTCAGATACAGCTAAGGTCAAGCCTAAATCCTAAGAACAGCCTCGGCTCAAGCGAAGAGAGCAGATAGATGGCTTCTACAGTTTAAGAGCATTTAGTGCTTTGAAGATAAGATTCTTAAAGGGTGTCACTTTATTTTTTTTGCCGAACACACATAGCACCTAGCATGAATCACAGTGAGATTACCACTACCGCTGCTACCAGGAGCCAACGGTAACAGCTAGCCCTCGGTGCTACCTGCCGCTAGGAACTACGCAGGACTCACCACGCGCCAGCTAAGTGCAACTTTTACCTTCGTTTTACAAATGAAGAAAATGAGGCTCGGAAAGCTCCCATTTCCCCTGGCCACCCAGCGGGCGAGTACCAGACGAGAAGCCAGGTCATGTATGCCGCACCGTCGAGCCTCAAGGATCACCGTGACAGTCGCCCCTCGAACAGCCCAGGGGTTAGGGACGCTGAATGCCCACCACCACCTCACACTCCCCAAACCGCATGTAACTCGTACAACTTCAGATTCCTCCAAAACTTTACTACGGACAGCGGTCTGTTGACAGGAAGCCTTACTGATAGCATAAATACCGGATTAACACATATTTTGTACATTCTGTGTTTTATACACCGTAGTCTTCCAATAAGGCAAGCTATAGAAAGAAAATGTCATTCGGAAAATCATAAGGAAGAGAAAATACATTGATGGCACTCTCCTGTACTTATCTAAAAAAAAATATATATATCCGAGTTGTTCAAGGGTCGACTGTAATTCCACCCCCCAAAGAGAAAGCTGGCCGTCGTGCTTCGTGAATCTACGCCTTTGCACATTTGCTTAGCATCTCTGAGGAGCCAGGGCTCTGTTTCTGGGCGCCGGGATCTGGAAGGCAAGCAGACCTTGGCAATCTGTTGCCGGAGGGCTCCTAACTCACGTGGCTGGGCTTTCCCTTTCCTCTCAAGTGACTCTCTACTCGAACATGGTCTTGGACTCCCACCCCCGGAGGCAAGATTCCCTTGTACATCTCAGCACCCCCGCCCCCCAGCAGACTGAACTAAAACTGGCACATGGCTCTGGGCTCAACTAGTTTCAAAACAGAAGAAACAGAAGTTTATCAATATAACTTCAATTTCATTTGAAGTTTGACATCATAATGCCAAAATGTGCTTATTATTCTGATACCTGGAACTCAGAATAGCTTTTCCCTACTAAAAATAATCTGAAATACAATGGTTAGGCTCCCATTCCAGCCCACGTAAGTCTAACAAGGCCACAATGTAGTTAAAACAACGCTCACTTACAATAACGATTACAGGACAAATACTTGTCACAATACTAATGATTTTTTAAAAAAAAGAATAGGAACAAAATGTAAGAAAGTTTGCATTTATTAAAATGTGTAACCTTGGGGGAAAGCATGTTTAGAGAAAAATGAAACCATCAATGGAAGATTTTGGAGATTCTAAAGGAAACTTCTAGGTCCTTCAAAGGACTTCAGAGGTGGTTGAGGGCACAGGTCCTTGTAATATCTAAATGTATTTTAAAGGGGAAAAAAAGTCCTCCTTTTCTTTGACATAGATTCGTCACCAGCTCTGACTCTTATCAAAAATACTAAGGGCTTTTCCTAGGTTGTGGGACTCATAAGAGGAATGAAAAGAAGAGGGAGAGATTTTTCTTGAGGAAGCTGGGTAAAAAAAAAAAAAAGAAAAAGGGTACTAGGAGGGATAAAGAGGCCAGTAGGGATGCTGGGTGAGAACTGATCTGAGCTCTGAGTTGTGCCAGTGCGTGCACTGCCCCGGGATGGGAAGGGAGAGTGATGGGCGAAAGACGAGGTTTGGCATTCCCAACCTAACACCTCTGTACCCCATCAGTCCCAAACCGCTTGACTGCCCTCAGGAGAAAAGGGATAAGTCTTTTGTGGGCTGGAGTAGAAAAGAAGGAAGACACCATTAGTGCTGTGTATGGAAAATAGTTCTCTTTAGGAAAAAGAAACCAAGCCCTGATTTGTAGTATCAATCGATTGCGGTGGTGTAAATACTCCCACCGTGGGCGATTTCCAGCCACAAATAGTTTAATAACTGGCTCACAAAATTCCTGAATATTTAACAATCCGCTTCCACAAGCTGGGGCGAGCCAGCTCCAACACGCCACTCAGTGGTGCAACTAACCCTTTATATGTTCAGATGGTTACGGGTCAGAGCCACCTGCTCGAGCATGTGCTGTTCTGTTCCGTGATTATGACGTTTTAATAAAAAGTGGCAGGATACCCATGAAGTTCAGTAAAAGAGTAAATCCCAAAAGCACATCCTGGCCTAAAGGCCAGCAGAAATCAGAGGGCAGAGGCTATCAGATTAGTCTTAGTTTAAATTCAAGAATGATCACATAGCTGAGTTCTCAGGGCTGTTAAATGTTCTGATGACTCTTTTCTGTCTACCAGCTTTTAAAATGTAAGAGAAAAAAAATCACCAGTGACTTTTCTGGAACAATTTTTAAAACTTAAAAACCAGGGCCTCTTCTCAGTGAAAGTTTAACGCATTTCCAGAGTGGATGAGACATGGAAGTACCCATTGCCCTCTTACTGTTTATGTTCGCCTAATCACACTATGGGGAGCAGGGCTTCTCAGACTCCAAGGGCCAGATGACATGGAAAGTTTCTTGAGTGGAGTGGAGTGCTGGACCTAATACCCATGGGAAGAACAGCCTGCACACCCAAGAGGACAAGAGAGGACCAGGCCACCGTCTGCCAGCATCCTGGCTGGGCTCCTGCCTACACGGTCACCATGATCTGATCCAGAGGTTTCCGTGTTAGATCGGGCACCGTGGCCTCTTCGCTGGGGTACCCCACGGGGAGCAGCATCAGCAGCTTTTCATTTGCGGGGCGGCCCAGGAGCACCCTCAGACGGGGGCCACAGTTGAGTGGAGTGGTAGTGACAGTCACCAGTCCCGCATTCTACAACAGGAGGGGAGAGAATACATTGGCAAGTCAGCGGGCAAAATCACAGCTTTGCCTGTAGCCTGGGGACATCGTGGTCCCTACAAGGCCTGCTTGTCCCACCCTTTCCCTGAAGCTGGGTAGCAAAGAGGCTGCCAGCCTGGGCAACAGTATCTTGAACCTGACTTGCTCTCCTCAATCTCCTAGTCCCTACATTCTTTTGACCAAACGGGGAGAGGCTTCTTGAAGAAGAAAGTACTAGTCTTATTTTTCACTGAAGGTTAAGAAATAGGAATGGTTATTTCATGGGAGGAAATGTGGGGAAACCAGAAATACACCGAAGGAACAGCCCAAAACAAGGGAGTTCCTATGCTTCTAAAATCAACAATGCAGGCGAAGCATCATCCCCAGCGGAAAATACCTGTGTCCAATCACGGAAGACCCAGTGGCCCAGGGATCCATTCGAGGAAGAGGAATTTCTCTATCAACTTCTCCCCAAGCCCCTCTAGGTAATAAACACCTAATAAAAATCATGTGCAGCTTCAAGATGCCCCCCCCAGCCGACTACCTCCATCCCCCCTACTTTCCCAACTACGTGTTCATTGCTAAGCCTGAGCCAGACAGAAGTTCTGGAACTGACTTTGAGAGTCCTGCAGGAGAGGCTCTTTGGTCCGGTCACTATGTGATCTGTGCAGATGGGGGTTTCAGGAAGATTCCTCTTTCCTCGCTCACAAATAGGACCTACACTCAGAATTATGCCTGAGGCGACGCTAGAGGGCAGCAAACTCAACACTAACGTGACGAAGCTGCTGACTCCGAGCTGGGGAAA
Organism: Ailuropoda melanoleuca; assembly: GCF_002007445.2. NCBI lineage: Eukaryota > Metazoa > Chordata > Mammalia > Carnivora > Ursidae > Ailuropoda > Ailuropoda melanoleuca. The sequence continues at coordinate 94,231,380 of NC_048227.1, read as the reverse complement.
ACTTCTAACTCTGCACACCTTCCAGCCCTGAGATGAGCGTAAGGTGGGGCCATATGGTCCGACCTTGCACATCACTTCCTCTATTTAACCACTCACAGAATCAGGAAGGAAATAAGATGTCTCCTCCTCGAGGCTGCCTTTTCAAGTAATCTAAAAGCAAATCCCTCTTTTGTGGAACAATGACTGTATTTTGCAAGGTGTTTTCGGCATACGCATTTTTCTTGAAGAAGCATATAGGTTTTTGGAACTGATTGTCCCTTGAAAGTATGATCACTCGCTCTTATAATCTTGTTTGCTTCATTTGTTTTATGTGTTTCCTGTCTCTTTCCACCCCTGGACTGCAGTCCGCACCAGAACGTGCACACAGTTCACAAGGCAGCTATCCCTGGCACCCCCGGGGCCTGTCACATCAAAGGAGCTCACAGACTATGTGTTGAGTGAATGAACTGAATCACGGAAAAGGTGTACCTCAATCCTGCTCTATTTCATGCTTACCATTGCTCTAGTTACTGCATAGATGGAATTTTTAAAAGCACATAGACATCCTTCTCATGCAATATATGTCAACTCGACTTTCCAGGAAGAGCTCTACGACAGAGTCCTCCTTACAGCTTTGCAATCGTTCCACTGGCTCAGACAACAGTGAGCACAGCTAGGCAGTGTGTCCGCCGCCATCCTTGAAGCTTCCTATCATTGCAGATGAAGCAAACACAGTGACCATTTTTCTGAGCCTGAGTGATATTATAAGTGAATTTCTGGAAGAATTCCAGCTTGTTGCACCATTAGACTCACCTATCCAGGTTTCCAGGGTGACTTTTCAGATCAGGCCCCCTTACGTAGGAATTCAACTTTAGAGAAACAACTTCACATCTCTCTAAACTAGAAGCTGAAATGTGTGAATGAGGCTACTGTTTGGCCATCCAGTACTGCGTCTGTCTTCGGGGCAGGGTGGGAAGGAAACATACGTGCAGAGCAGCGAGGAGGATGCCGCAAGCAATGGAAACACTGATCTCATTGTAGTAGTGGACCTTCCTTTTGCCATTTGCAGCAAAACCATGTACTTGTTTGAAAATCAGAATCAGAACGGGAGCTGTGTCCAAGTACTCCTTAATCCAATTGGTTCTGAAGGGAAAAAAAGATAATTCAGAGACTATATGCTCTCAATGAATTTTTTTTTTCTTTTTCACAATCTCAGCTTATTTACATCTAAAATAAAAGCATTTTCTTGGGGCGCCTGGGTGGCTCATTCAGTTGAGCATCAACCTTGGTTTCAGCTCAGGTCATGATTTCGGTCGGGGTCCTGAGCTCTGTGCTCAGGGGGGCTCTGCTTGAGGATTTCTCTCCCTTTCCCTCTGCCCCTCCCCACTCTCTCTCAAATAAATAAATCTTTACAAAAAATAAAATCAAAGCATTTTCTTGTCTTTTATATTTCAATTGAGAAAGAGCAGAATTTTTGTGTGTGTCTTATTCATATTTTTCTGTCTAGGGTCATTCAAACCAATAAACACGTGTTAATAAAGGTATAGTATGGCAAAGCACATGAAATGCTGAAAGATACAAAGATAGATCCCATAACCCAGAGGGCAATACGTAAAATTTGGCAAACTGAAACCTGGTAAGTGGAATGAAAGAAATGTAAGTCAAGTGCATTAGGAGTCCTCCAAATGAAGGGTTGATAATTTTGAATAAGCAGATTAGAAGAACATATCCAAAGTTCCCCTTGAGATGGGGCACTGAAGACCAGATGGAAAGGGGGCACTGGGGAGGGCATCCTAGTGCGTCGATGAGTAAAGGCACAGTCGGGATGGAGGCTGCTTGGCAGGCCAGGGAGTTTTCCGAAGCCTGGTAGGCTAGAGGATGGGGTGTGTGGTGAAGCATGCGTGGGCTGCCAGGTTACATACTTTGTTTCGTAGGTAATGGAAAGTGACCACAAGCTTCTCAGCAGACGCATTTTGTGATCAGGTCTATTCCTGAAAGAGGCAGATTGGTGTGGGCGAGGGACCAGGAGAATTTGGGGAGGCATAGAGGCTGGAGCTGATAGGTCTGGTACAGGAGCAAAAGAAAGGACAAAGATGATGATGAGGTTTAACCAAAACCACAGGTGCAGAGGGTGTAATGTCAGCCCAGTTGTGGAGAAAAGGAAGGGAACTTTGTGGGAGTGGGAGATAATTCATGTGAGGTATAAATATTAAGTTTCAATTTCTGCTTTCCAGCTAAGGAGCGTATCTTTCTCTATTCCATTAGCCTATCCCATACATTTGGCAAAAGTTTTATTCCAGGACAGATACTCAAAGTAGTACTCATGAAATGCTATATATTAGGGTTTTTTTAGGATATAGATACATTAGGTCATTAACTAACAAGAGATGATTTCATTTTAAGCCTAGTTATGCTTCACTGTCTTAAAACATACTAAAGTCACTTGTGCAGTTTTCTATGGTCCCTCTTACACTCTTAACTTCTACAGGTTACATTTCCAAGGCTACTTGACCATGCTTCAATCGGCCTAGTCACATCGGGCTATTATCAATCCTTTTCTCCTTACAAACAGAGTGTTCTTGTTTACAAAGAGGATAAACTCTGGAGCTAATGGGTTTTGCCACGTTGGGCAACCTCCCGAATTTCCCATAGCTCAGTTCCTGCACATGTAAAGGGCACTATTATACCCTCACCTCATACAGCTATTGTGANTGTGCTGTTTTCTATGGTCCCTCTTACACTCTTAACTTCTACAGGTTACATTTCCAAGGCTACTTTACCATGCTTCAATCGGCCTAGTCACATCGGGCTATTATCAATCCCTTTCTCCTTACAAACAGAGTGTTCTTGTTTACAAAGAGGATAAACTCTGGAGCTAATGGGTTTCACCACATTGGGCAACCTCCTGAATTTCCCATAGCTCAGTTCCTGCACATGTAAAGGGCACTATTATACCCTCACCTCATACAGCTATTGTGAGGGGGAGACTAGTCAAACAGATAAAGTGCCTAGAAAAGAACCTAACCTTGCCCACACTGCTGTGTGTGTGTTAGTATTATTACTACTACTATTATTTCACGATGGATAATTCAAAAAAATGTTTAATGCAAGATGAAGATTAGGCAGTTTACCTTGGTTCAAAGGCAGATTAGTAATTTTTAATGATTTTTGTACTTTTTTTTGCCTGGACATACATTAGTATCTAATATTTCTGGTTTGTTCAATTCTACAAGAATTTATTATGACATCACATTAAAGCTAATAAAAACACAGCAACAAGACCTATTAAGAGAAGGACAAGTAGCACCTTCTGCCTGGGGTGGGGAGCTTAAACCCTCAAACAGAAAAATATAAGGTTCGACAGGTAGGTTGGACCCAGGTTGTGTATTGAGCCTATTAAAGAATTGGTTTCAAAATTGACTCAAACAGGATGTCAAGACATTTGCTCATCTGCAATTCAATTCAACAAACATTTATTCAATTACCTACTACGCATCACACTATGCTAGATGGTATAATATAAGACATTTTAAATCTGGACCTCTACGTATATATGTGTGTGCACGTATTGGCCTATAACATGAGAAGAAAAGTAAACCAATAATTAAAAGCTATGTGATAAAATGGCCATTTTAGATGCACAGAAGGTGTATATTTGGTGCTTGGAGCCCAGAGATGAGATAGTGACTAATTCCACCTTTGCTAGGGAGAGTGCCAGGGCCTCCAGCATTTTGTAGGCACTNCGCATCACACTATGCTAGATGGTATAATATAAGACATTTTAAATCTGGACCTCTAGAGTTTTTACATATATATGTGTGTGCACGTATTGGCCTATAACATGAGAAGAAAAGTAAACCAATAATTAAAAGCTATGTGATAAAATGGCCATTTTAGATGCACAGAAGGTGTATATTTGGTGCTTGGAGCCCAGAGATGAGATAGTGACTAATTCCACCTTTGCTAGGGAGAGTGCCAGGGCCTCCAGCATTTTGTAGGCACTGTGCACGGCTAGAGCAGGACATCTGAGGGTAGGAACTCAACTTACATTTCACCCATCCCAATTTTCCTCATGAATATGCAATAAGATTTTTATATTTATTATTAATATCCTGCACTAGTTTCAGAGCATGGTAATAAGTTACAGCTCCATAAGGCATCCATTTAATTGGGTTTAAATATCTGAGGAAAAATATGTCCTCTGGGGCCAGATAAATGAAACAGGAGCAGAGCCATGAGGCCCTCTTCCCATCACCCATTCCCTCCTCCCTAGGGCCTCAATCTCATTGCCCTTTCTTGTCTTACCGGCTTGGGTCACTCTGGGGTGTTGAACAACACCACAGGACTGGCCATGAAAGGCCCACAGCTGCGAGCCAGAGGTATGAATGCCTCTGTATTCCAAGTGCCAGGGACTAGAACAATCTTCCTTCCTCAGAAATAAGAGCCAACATCTCTGCCCACTGTCCCTCCTCACACTCAGCCTTGGAGCACACTGGAGGGGAAAGGAAATGGCCGTTGCAGGGACGCAGTGTTTATAAAGAGGACTCGGTGAGTGACAAGGCTGAGTTTAAACAATGAAAATGAGTCTTTTAATGACAAAAGTGACTGAGAAGTGATGGAATGCATGTGAGGTATTATGAAGAGTGACTGGCCCTCAGTGGGGAGAGCGGACTCCTCAAGTCACTCTTGGCTGTCACTACTAGAGGAACTGACAACTCACAGGCCCTACCCTACTGCAAGCAGGCAGTACATTAAATCTAGTTACAATGAGTTTCACCACACTTCCTTCCGGGAGACAAGGAAGCCCACACAGTTACTAACGCGTAATAGATAGGACACTTGTACTGAATATCTACTCTTAACTAACCATGTACTAAAACTAGAGCCAGCTTACTGAGGTCACTTGGAAGACAGTATCACGTGAGCAAAGGTAATTTACTTCAGTCAGGGTCCTGAGAAATGTTGCATAGCCTTACATTCCAGATGGGGGGAAAGTGAAGTAAGTCCTCAACTTTTTATTTACTGTTACTTGGGTCAAAGCCTATTTATTTACCAAAGACACGTATGGCACTTACTAGGTGCCGTTACCCTTACGCATGTGGGCAAACACACTTACACATTTAATTTTCGTAATGAAGTAAATCCTAGACATTCCCGTTTTACAGATGAGAAAACCAAGCACAGAGAGGTTAATAATTCCATCAACTTCTGTACCTCAGCTTCTTGAGGTCTGTAACCCACTGGCGCCCCATCCTTCTCAAGTAGTTTATTTCCTCCTCCTCCTCAATGATCTCCCGAATCTTGTGCTTCACGTCCACGTCCTTCACAACCACGAAGGTCCAGGGCTCCGTGTGGGCCCCACTTGGGGCGGTTCCTATCATCCATTAAATTACAATCAGAAATTAGAACACAGGAAAATGTGAGAATGTTCACATGGCTCACATGGCTCGGTCGGCTAAGCGTCTGCCTTCAGCTCAGGTCACGATCCCAGGGTCCTGGGGTCAAGCCCCACTTCTGGTTCCCTGCTTGGCGGGGAGTCTGCTTCTCCCTCTGCCCCTACCTTCACCTCCCCAGCTTGTGCTCTCTTTCTTACTCGCTCTCTCTCGAATAAATAAAATCTTTTTTAAAAAAGAATAAATATAATAACTCATACTTGCTCAAAACGAAGTTAGATCACCTGGTGACCCAAGTGCTTGGCCGCAAATGCTGGGATGCTGCTGCCGCTCCGTCTCGTTCTGCATTACTTTAGGGGCTACCAAGCAGCTAACTGAGGTCAAGACCAGTGCTTCTAGGGCTATAGGAATTTATCATCACTTCTCTAATTATGTGAGGGAAAACGTTCCTAAGTAACTATACCATGACCACTAAGGGAATCCAGAAGGGAAGTTCTGACAGCCCAAATTTTCCAAAACGTTGTTTGTTTTGATATTCTTGAAACAGGATAAAGTCATGAAGCTTACTGAAGATGATAAACACGTAAATGGTAAAATGGCTTTTAAACACTTATGAAATGGGGCACCTAGGTAGCTCAGTTGGTTAAGCATCTGACTCTTGATTTCGGCTCAGGTCATGAGCTCGGGGTGATGAGATCGAATCCCACATCCAGCTCCATGCTAAGCTTGAGATTCTCTCTCTCCCTCTGCTCCTCTCCCCATTCACTCTCTCTCTCAAAACAAAACAAAACTCACCTTAAATAAATAAATAAATAAATAAATAAATAAATAAATTACTCTTAAATTTTTGGGTACCTGTCTCAGGACTCTGAGTGTGGCACTGTGGGGTTTGTGGTCCTTCCGGGGACACATGAGATCTCCTGGCCCTGGGTGCTCAGTACACATAAGTCTGTCTTCAGCTCTCATGGGCTATGGAAACCCTCAGCCTACACCTGGGTCAGTCCCAGTGTCCTGGGACAAAGCTTCCTAGTGTATCTCAGTGTCCAAGGAGCTTGAATTCTCTTTCAGATTCCAACCGGGGCCAGCTTCTGATGTGAGTCACCCTGCTGTCCTCGAGATGGGCTGCTGCGCCCAGTGAGAGACCACAGCGACCCATAGGTAGGATATTTCAGAAGGAACTATTCCTTTTTCCCTAGTGAGTAATTTGATGGCATAATCTCTACACCAGGGGGGTTAAAATTGCCTGCTTGATGGGGCTCTTGTTGGCCTCCCACCACTCCCTGTGGTCGAGAGGGCATGACTGGATTGCGAAATGCAAGTCAAAAGTTGAACACAAAGCCCACATTTCTGAACAGAGTGATTCCAGTTCCCTTTGTACCCATGTTGTTTGTCACATAAGAAATAAATTGTTCCCTAATGTTTTCGATTATGCCAAATTTATCTGCACATCACANGGGTCAAAGCCTATTTATTTACCAAAGACACGTATGGCACTTACTAGGTGCCGTTACCCTTACGCATGTGGGCAAACACACTTACACATTTAATTTTCGTAATGAAGTAAATCCTAGACATTCCCGTTTTACAGATGAGAAAACCAAGCACAGAGAGGTTAATTAATAATTCCATCAACTTCTGTACCTCAGCTTCTTGAGGTCTGTAACCCATTGGCGCCCCATCCTTCTCAAGTAGTTTATTTCCTCCTCCTCCTCAATGATCTCCCGAATCTTGTGTTTCACGTCCACGTCCTTCACAACCACGAAGGTCCAGGGCTCCGTGTGGGCCCCACTTGGGGCGGTTCCTATCATCCATTAAATTACAATCAGAAATTAGAACACAGGAAAATGTGAGAATGTTCACATGGCTCACATGGCTCGGTCGGCTAAGCGTCTGCCTTCAGCTCAGGTCACGATCCCAGGGTCCTGGGGTCAAGCCCCACTTCTGGTTCCCTGCTTGGCGGGGAGTCTGCTTCTCCCTCTGCCCCTACCTTCACCTCCCCAGCTTGTGCTCTCTTTCTTACTCGCTCTCTCTCGAATAAATAAAATCTTTTTTAAAAAAGAATAAATATAATAACTCATACTTGCTCAAAACGAAGTTAGATCACCTGGTGACCCAAGTGCTTGGCCGCAAATGCTGGGATGCTGCTGCCGCTCCGTCTCGTTCTGCATTACTTTAGGGGCTACCAAGCAGCTAACTGAGGTCAAGACCAGTGCTTCTAGGGCTATAGGAATTTATCATCACTTCTCTAATTATGTGAGGGAAAACGTTCCTAAGTAACTATACCATGACCACTAAGGGAATCCAGAAGGGAAGTTCTGACAGCCCAAATTTTCCAAAACGTTGTTTGTTTTGATATTCTTGAAACAGGATAAAGTCATGAAGCTTACTGAAGATGATAAACACGTAAATGGTAAAATGGCTTTTAAACACTTATGAAATGGGGCACCTAGGTAGCTCAGTTGGTTAAGCATCTGACTCTTGATTTCGGCTCAGGTCATGAGCTCAGGGTGATGAGATCGAGTCCCACATCCAGCTCCATGCTAAGCTTGAGATTCTCTCTCTCCCTCTGCTCCTCTCCCCATTTACTCTCTCTCTCAAAACAAAACAAAACTCACCTTAAATAAATAAATAAATAAATAAATAAATAAATAAATTACTCTTAAATTTTTGGGTACCTGTCTCAGGACTCTGAGTGTGGCACTGTGGGGTTTGTGGTCCTTCCGGGGACACATGAGATCTCCTGGCCCTGGGTGCTCAGTACACATAAGTCTGTCTTCAGCTCTCATGGGCTATGGAAACCCTCAGCCTACACCTGGGTCAGTCCCAGTGTCCTGGGACAAAGCTTCCTAGTGTATCTCAGTGTCCAAGGAGCTTGAATTCTCTTTCAGATTCCAACCGGGGCCAGCTTCTGATGTGAGTCACCCTGCTGTCCTCGAGATGGGCTGCTGCGCCCAGTGAGAGACCACAGCGACCCATAGGTAGGATATTTCAGAAGGAACTATTCCTTTTTCCCTAGTGAGTAATTTGATGGCATAATCTCTACACCAGGGGAGTTAAAACTGCCTGCTTGTTGGGGCTCTTGTTGGCCTCCCACCACTCCCTGTGGTCGAGAGGGCATGACTGGATTGCGAAATGCAAGTCAAAAGTTGAACACAAAGCCCACATTTCTGAACAGAGTGATTCCAGTTCCCTTTGTACCCATGTTGTTTGTCACATAAGAAATAAATTGTTCCCTAATGTTTTCGATTATGCCAAATTTATCTGCACATCACACGTATACACACACATATAGAGATGCGGTATATACACAGAAGGAACTTAGGGACTGCTACTGTTAAATAAAAAACTAGCCAGTGCATTTGTACTCTTAACTGAAATGAAATGCTTTATTCTTGCTTCCTTTCAACTTGAGCAATGGATTCACAATTGCCATGTAATACTTTCTGCAAATGAACTTACATGTAATTTAGATAGGAATAACACTCCAGTACTCCAATAATACTCAAATAGGGGAGTTCTCTTACATCTCCTCCCCCTTTTTCTGTCGTTATTTTATTTTCCTCTGTGGAGATATTAACCTATGTTGAAAATGGGTTTGCCCTGCTGTGGTTTACTTTGCAAATTCATATAGGTAAATGTTGCTAGTTCACTAGAGGATGGTAGTAGAGCATTATGGTGTGTAATCTAAAAAATTTGGTTCCGAAAAGAGAGAAACACATAAACATGAGTGAGTGTGTGTGTGTGTGTGTGTGTGTGTTTCAAGAGGAGGGGAAAGTAAGAGGATGTTTCTCTTCCAGTGTATAATAGTGTGTTCAGAAATTTTAATTTTTAATAAAAGATCATAAGATTCAGTAATTTCACAAGTTTTAAACTGTTGCAACATCTGCTCCCAGGAAGTTTGTAACAGTCAATAGTTTGTAGAAAGTGGAAATCATTATGTTTCTGGCAGCCAGTCAACACCTGGTTTGAGAGATAAATGTTCACTCTGGGCTTTATTCACTATGTTTGAGCTTTACTGCTCCAGGAGGGTCACTTGTCCCTGACATTCTCAAAGACACAATGTGCCATTACAGACCTGCCGCTTTGATGACATTATCAATGACTTCCATGGGGACTTGCTCATTACTTATGAATCTGACGGACCGTCTTTTACTGAGAAGTTCATAAAATTCCTGGGATCTCTTAACCATTTCCTTTTCAGGATACCGGGTGTGGGAGAATGGAATATGTTCGACACTTTCCTCTGTGTCTTGCCAGTCGTCAGCATCTGCAAATAAGAACAAGAAAGGCAGAGAATTAAATGATCTCTCTTGGTCATGAAGGGGAGCAGAATATGTCACCCCAAAATATGCCTTTTTGGTATAAAGATTACATTGAGCTGATAATTNTTTGAGAGATAAATGTTCACTCTGGGCTTTGTTCACTGTGTTTGAGCTTTACTGCTCCAGGAGGGTCACTTGTCCCTGACATTCTCAAAGACACAATGTGCCATTACAGACCTGCCGCTTTGATGACATTATCAATGACTTCCATGGGGACTTGCTCATTACTTATGAATCTGACAGACCGTCTTTTACTGAGAAGTTCATAAAATTCCTGGGATCTCTTAACCATTTCCTTTTCAGGATACCGGGTGTGGGAGAATGGAATATGTTCGACACTTTCCTCTGTGTCTTGCCAGTCGTCAGCATCTGCAAATAAGAACAAGAAAGGCAGAGAATTAAATGATCTCTCTTGGTCATGAAGGGGAGCAGAATATGTCACCCCAAAATATGCCTTTTTGGTATAAAGATTACATTGAGCTGATAATTTTTTAAGGAACTACAGACACAAGAGAAGTTCTGAAAACCAGAGTAAAAGTTATCTTTTTATAAGGAACATTTACTTTTATAAAGGATATCTCCATTCATGAGTCTTCTCTGTACCAAGAAGGAAAAGATGATTCTCACAAAAAATTCCTATTGATGGAGAAAAAATCTGCACAACAACCTTACCCTTGTTTAAAATACTGTGCTCTTCTTGATAACCTCCTGTTACTGGATCCCCTTCCCCAACATCTTTCTTTTGTTTTTTAGTCGAAGATGGTATTTAAGGTGGTGGTTTGGGCCATTTCAAGGACTTACTCGATTTTCCTGGATCTGTCCCATGTATACAAGAGGTATACATATTATTAAGCTCCTCTTTGTTTTTCTCTTCTTAATCTGTCTCTTATTATGGGGGGGGGGTGTCTCAGCCAAGAACCTAGAAGGGTAGAGGGAAAATTATTTTTCCTCCTCTACAGCCATGAGGTTTTTATAAGGAACATTTACTTTTATAAAGGATATCTCCATTCATGAGTCTTCTCTGTACCAAGAAGGAAAAGATGATTCTCACAAAAAATTCCTATTGATGGAGAAAAAATCTGCACAACAACCTTACCCTTGTTTAAAATACTGTGCTCTTCTTGATAACCTCCTGTTACTGGATCCCCTTCCCCAACATCTTTCTTTTGTTTTTTAGTCGAAGATGGTATTTAAGGTGGTGGTTTGGGCCATTTCAAGGACTTACTCGATTTTCCTGGATCTGTCCCATGTATACAAGAGGTATACATATTATTAAGCTCCTCTTTGTTTTTCTCTTCTTAATCTGTCTCTTATTATGGGGGGGGGTGTCTCAGCCAAGAACCTAGAAGGGTAGAGGGAAAATTATTTTTCCTCCTCTACAGCCATAAGGTGGACAACAGGGAGAAGGAAATAAAGTTCTCAAAAATGTCTGCAAAATCATCATTTCAAAAGCATCAAGAAAAAATGAAAAGAATGGGTCCACAGAATTCCGAACTCTGATCTTGACTATTGGCTGTCCAGATTTCACACTGGTTATAAACCAAGAAAAAGAAAATTTTACCTACACAAAGATGAAGAACGAAAATTTCTATTAATGGTGAACTAGTATATTTGAAACAATATCCTGCTAGCTGAAAACCCCTAAGATCATGAAATAAAGGGTCTTTAAAGCCTTTTAAAAAAATCAATGAATTGCTGACAACATAGTAAGAAATTCCTAGGCCAAAACTGAAGGGAAATATGAGCCTACAGAGGCAAGTTAGCACAGAAGCTACATTTCCTCTGATAGTACTTGCCGATCTCTATATATTTGAATTTTTATTTTTATAATTTCAGGGATTGTGGGGAATAGGAATCAAAGCCCAGACCCACACACAATTGGAAAGCTAATAAGCTGGGACCCCAAGATTACATCCTTAAAGAAAGCATGAATCATAAATATATCAGGCCCCAAGGGGTTATACCATTTGGTGTGTCCTGCCTCAGACTTGAACTTGGAATTAAGTGGCCCTGCCTGAAAATACCTCCATTGCCTAAGAAAAGCAGGGGCCAATATACAAGTAATTTTAACTACAATTACTAGCAACCCACCAAATACAATCAAGCATAAAAGGAAAACATTTTGAGCAAGAAACAACAGAATTAATATTTAAAAATGTCTCCAAATATTGGAATTATCAGACTCAAAAGATAAAACAACTATGATTACTAGGTTTAGAGGGGAAAAAACACAAATCTGTAGGGTACAGGAAAAGATAAAAGGTGACATAGAAAATATGAAAAAATAAAATTCTAGAACTGAAAAATAAAGTAATGGAATTAAGAACTTAATGGATGGATTTAAGACAGTTTAAACATACCTAAAGAAAAAAAATAGTGAACTGGAAGATAACTCAGAAGAAAATATCTGGAATGGAGCAAGGAGAAACCAACAGATAGAAAACATAAAACAAAGAGTGAGAAAAAACAAAGCAGGGCGAGGTGTATATTGGAAAGAGACAAAAGTGAAAGAGGAAGAACCATCGAGAAACCACTGCAATAGCCAGGGTGGGATAATGTTGGCCCAGACTAGGTGTGCCACAAAAGAATGACAAATTCTTAGAGCATCTTGGAGATACAAATGATGAGACCTGTCAAAGTGTGTGCCTGGGAGTGGTGAGAGAGAGGGACTAAGGATGAGATCCAGGTGTTGGGGCTTTAGCACCTGGGGAGACAGTGGGACCATCTACTGAAATAGAGGATGAGCACTGAACCATCTGGGGGAAGTACAGGTAGGACTCACCAGTCCATCACATTTGAGATGCCTATGAGTTGTTCAAGCAGCGATATCTAGTGTGAAAGTAAAAGTCTGAGCCCAGAAGGTGGGATGTCACTTTGGGTACCCTCACATAAAGATGAGAATGACAACAGGAACAGAAGGAAGAGAGCAAGAGGATCCAGTGCCTCGCCCTGAGGGTCTGGAACATTCAGGTGGAGGATTAATTTTCTCATGCACTTGCATGCATATACTTCACTCCTAGGTCTCTGAGGACCAACCGAGGATGACGGAGGCAAGAGAGAATGACTTCAAAGACACCAAAAACCTCAAAGTCAATACCATATCATCAAGTGCCTTGGTTTGCTCATCTTTGTGAGTGAGAAAATACCTTATACATTTTACTAACCAAGGCAGTTTGGGCCCAAACTGTACACATTTAATGAGAAGGCCCAGTTACTCAGTTAAAAGGAAGTGAGTGTGATCGGGGAGTGGCAGCAAACACCTATCAGCTTTCTAGCGATCAATTCTGAACCAAACCCAGGTGTCATCACTATCAACCCTGAACTTACGCAATGTGTCAATAAAGACTTCCAACACCAGTGATAACTTCTGTATCATTNGCCTTGGTTTGCTCATCTTTGTGAGTGAGAAAATACCTTATACATTTTACTAACCAAGGCAGTTTGGGCCCAAACTGTACACATTTAATGAGAAGGCCCAGTTACTCAGTTAAAAGGAAGTGAGTGTGATCGGGGAGTGGCAGCAAACACCTATCAGCTTTCTAGCGATCAATTCTGAACCAAACCCAGGTGTCATCACTATCAACCCTGAACTTACGCAATGTGTCAATAAAGACTTCCAACACCAGTGATAACTTCTGTATCATTTGTTATGAAGTCTGACAACCTCTGTCCTTAGTAAGCGGTAAATAAGCAAATGCATGAAATGCCTCATTAACTGTTTGAAAGGTAAGTTACCAACTCTTAATATCCGTTCAGCATTCGTACAAACTAAAAGCAGCCTAGGTGCNTTAATGCAAGATGAAGATTAGGCAGTTTACCTTGGTTCAAAGGCAGATTAGTAATTTTTAATGATTTTTGTACTTTTTTTTGCCTGGACATACATTAGTATCTAATATTTCTGGTTTGTTCAATTCTACAAGAATTTATTATGACATCACATTAAAGCTAATAAAAACACAGCAACAAGACCTATTAAGAGAAGGACAAGTAGCACCTTCTGCCTGGGGTTGGGAGCTTAAACCCACAAACAGAAAAATATAAGGTTCGACAGGTAGGTTGGACCCAGGTTGTGTATTGAGCCTATTAAAGAATTGGTTTCAAAATTGACTCAAACAGGATGTCAAGACATTTGCTCATCTGCAATTCAATTCAACAAACATTTATTCAATTACCTACTATGCATCACACTATGCTAGATGGTATAATATAAGACATTTTAAATCTGGACCTCTACGTATATATGTGTGTGCACGTATTGGCCTATAACATGAGAAGAAAAGTAAACCAATAATTAAAAGCTATGTGATAAAATGGCCATTTTAGATGCACAGAAGGTGTATATTTGGTGCTTGGAGCCCAGAGATGAGATAGTGACTAATTCCACCTTTGCTAGGGAGAGTGCCAGGGCCTCCAGCATTTTGTAGGCACTGTGCATGGCTAGAGCAGGACATCTGAGGGTAGGAACTCAACTTACATTTCACCCATCCCAATTTTCCTCATGAATATGCAATAAGATTTTTATATTTATTATTAATATCCTGCACTAGTTTCAGAGCATGGTAATAAGTTACAGCTCCATAAGGCAACCATTTAATTGGGTTTAAATAACTGAGGAAAAATATGTCCTCTGGGGCCAGATAAATGAAACAGGAGCAGAGCCATGAGGCCCTCTTCCCATCACCCATTCCCTCCTCCCTAGGGCCTCAATCTCATTGCCCTTTCTTGTCTTACCGGCTTGGGTCACTCTGGGGTGTTGAACAACACCGCAGGACTGGCCACGAAAGGCCCACAGCTGCGAGCCAGAGGTATGAATGCCTCTGTATTCCAAGTGCCAGGGACTAGAACAATCTTCCTTCCTCAGAAATAAGAGCCAACATCTCTGCCCACTGTCCCTCCTCACACTCAGCCTTGGAGCACACTGGAGGGGAAAGGAAATGGCCGTTGCAGGGACGCAGTGTTTATAAAGAGGACTCGGTGAGTGACAAGGCTGAGTTTAAACAATGAAAATGAGTCTTTTAATGACAAAAGTGACTGAGAAGTGATGGAATGCATGTGAGGTATTATGAAGAGTGACTGGCCCTCAGTGGGGAGAGCGGACTCCTCAAGTCACTCTTGGCTGTCACTACTAGAGGAACTGACAACTCACAGGCCCTACCCTACTGCAAGCAGGCAGTACATTAAATCTAGTTACAATGAGTTTCACCACACTTCCTTCCGGGAGACAAGGAAGCCCACACAGTTACTACCGCGTAATAGATAGGACACTTGTACTGAATATCTACTCTTACTAACCATGTACTAAAACTAGAGCCAGCTTACTGAGGTCACTTGGAAGACAGTATCACGTGAGCAAAGGTAATTTACTTCAGTCAGGGTCCTGAGAAATGTTGCATAGCCTTACATTCCAGATGGGGGGAAAGTGAAGTAAGTCCTCAACTTTTTATTTACTGTTACTTGGGTCAAAGCCTATTTATTTACCAAAGACACGTATGGCACTTACTAGGTGCCGTTACCCTTACGCATGTGGGCAAACACACTTACACATTTAATTTTCGTAATGAAGTAAATCCTAGACATTCCCGTTTTACAGATGAGAAAACCAAGCACAGAGAGGTTAATAATTCCATCAACTTCTGTACCTCAGCTTCTTGAGGTCTGTAACCCACTGGCGCCCCATCCTTCTCAAGTAGTTTATTTCCTCCTCCTCCTCAATGATCTCCCGAATCTTGTGCTTCACGTCCACGTCCTTCACAACCACGAAGGTCCAGGGCTCCGTGTGGGCCCCACTTGGGGCGGTTCCTATCATCCATTAAATTACAATCAGAAATTAGAACACAGGAAAATGTGAGAATGTTCACATGGCTCACATGGCTCGGTCGGCTAAGCGTCTGCCTTCAGCTCAGGTCACGATCCCAGGGTCCTGGGGTCAAGCCCCACTTCCGGTTCCCTGCTTGGCGGGGAGTCTGCTTCTCCCTCTGCCCCTACCTACCCCTCCCCAGCTTGTGCTCTCTCTCTTAGTCACTCTCTCTCGAATAAATAAAATCTTTTTAAAAAAAGAATAAATATAATAACTCATACTTGCTCAAAACGAAGTTAGATCACCTGGTGACCCAAGTGCTTGGCCGCAAATGCTGGGATGCTGCTGCCGCTCCGTCTCGTTCTGCATTACTTTAGGGGCTACCAAGCAGCTAACTGAGGTCAAGACCAGTGCTTCTAGGGCTATAGGAATTTATCATCACTTCTCTAATTATGTGAGGGAAAACGTTCCTAAGTAACTATACCATGACCACTAAGGGAATCCAGAAGGGAAGTTCTGACAGCCCAAATTTTCCAAAACGTTGTTTGTTTTGATATTCTTGAAACAGGATAAAGTCATGAAGCTTACTGAAGATGATAAACACGTAAATGGTAAAATGGCTTTTAAACACTTATGAAATGGGGCACCTAGGTAGCTCAGTTGGTTAAGCATCTGACTCTTGATTTCGGCTCAGGTCATGAGCTCGGGGTGATGAGATCGAATCCCACATCCAGCTCCATGCTAAGCTTGAGATTCTCTCTCTCCCTCTGCTCCTCTCCCCATTCACTCTCTCTCTCAAAACAAAACAAAACTCACCTTAAATAAATAAATAAATAAATAAATAAATAAATAAATAAATAAATAAATAAATTACTCTTAAATTTTTGGGTACCTGTCTCAGGACTCTGAGTGTGGCACTGTGGGGTTTGTGGTCCTTCCGGGGACACATGAGATCTCCTGGCCCTGGGTGCTCAGTACACATAAGTCTGTCTTCAGCTCTCATGGGCTATGGAAACCCTCAGCCTACACCTGGGTCAGTCCCAGTGTCCTGGGACAAAGCTTCCTAGTGTATCTCAGTGTCCAAGGAGCTTGAATTCTCTTTCAGATTCCAACCGGGGCCAGCTTCTGATGTGAGTCACCCTGCTGTCCTCGAGATGGGCTGCTGCGCCCAGTGAGAGACCACAGCGACCCATAGGTAGGATATTTCAGAAGGAACTATTCCTTTTTCCCTAGTGAGTAATTTGATGGCATAATCTCTACACCAGGGGGGTTAAAACTGCCTGCTTGATGGGGCTCTTGTTGGCCTCCCACCACTCCCTGTGGTCGAGAGGGCATGACTGGATTGCGAAATGCAAGTCAAAAGTTGAACACAAAGCCCACATTTCTGAACAGAGTGATTCCAGTTCCCTTTGTACCCATGTTGTTTGTCACATAAGAAATAAATTGTTCCCTAATGTTTTCGATTATGCCAAATTTATCTGCACATCACACGTATACACACACATATAGAGATGCGGTATATACACAGAAGGAACTTAGGGACTGCTACTGTTAAATAAAAAACTAGCCAGTGCATTTGTACTCTTAACTGAAATGAAATGCTTTATTCTTGCTTCCTTTCAACTTGAG
>NC_048227.1:94200697-94214160 GCF_002007445.2 Ailuropoda melanoleuca | reverse complement strand
AACATAAGCCTTTTTCTTTTTTTAATGGCCAGCCACAAACCTTAAGGATGTTTATTAACTCTACATAGATATACACACACACACACACACACACACACACACACACACACAGAGGGATGCATCAATTTGTGTGTGAAATTTATAGAAGCATATATANGAAATTTATAGAAGCATATTATACACACACATACATATCTATGTACATATTTCTACCCTTACCAACGAGCATTTTTCTAACACATGGTTTTCCCTTGCTTCTGTTCCCCACTGCCTTTCCTGCCTTCCATTGGTATGATTGAGTTTTCTCCATTTTATCTTTTCTCACCTGGAAGTTACACAGTGTATTGGGTTGAACTATATGAAATTGCTAACAGAAGCCTTTCGTGGTAGTGATTGGACAACCTGGGGCAACCAAAATTTCAATTAGGACAATAGTTTTTGTGTGCTCAGTAAAGCTAAGTGAGGACAAATTCCTACCAACATTAAAACAAACATATACTGATGAGATGTGTTCCCTGTATCTTTTTCTCTTATTTCCATTTCCATGAGCTTCCATGAATCAGGCCTGACTAGAATATGTTTGTGCAAGATTTTTGCCTCTTTTTAGGGAGATAATCTAAGGTTTCCTCTTTGTCATTTCTCCTCCTTAGACCGCTGCTACAGTTAAACAGGAAACTGAAAAATTAATAGAACACGTGTTTGACCGTCCCCAGAGGAAGTCTGTGCCTGATGTCTAGTAAGCATGGCCACTCTGCACCCCTCCCCCATCCCCCAAGCCACCCACACATGTGCTGATTCTCTGGCCTACGAACCTGAAGTAGGAATTCATTGTGAGCCAAAGCTGGAGGAAGTTGGATTGGTGCCCATTATTTTCCTTAACTCACACTAGAATGGCCTAAATACTTATTTTACTGATTTGTCTCTTAGAATTAACTTTCAACATGGTTTGAATCTGGTATCCATTTGCTGTCATCAAAAACATCTCCATGATTCTTCAGTAATGGAATCCTTTCTGTCATACCCCTCGTGCCCCCGCTCAGTCCCCTCTAAACCTGCAGTACCAGCAGTAAATCCTCTCTTAGACCATGTACACCCCTCCAGGGGTTAGGAGCAGGGACTTGGGTGGCAGAGAAGCCTGGGTTTAAATGTTGTGAGACCTCGGCAGGTATCACTTAAGTGAACAACAAAAACTCCAACGAGAGACGGAACTGTCACATTCAGAGCAGAGGAGGCCATGGCTGCTGAGGAGGCCACTAAATATTCAATTTATTCTTCTGTGTGAAGAACAAAGAATAAAGAGGCAGAGGATTTTGCAAAAATGAATAAGCAGGCAGAGAACAGAACCAAACAGGACCACATAGCTTTGCTCTGTGTTCCCAACCTTCAGGCCCGGCCACCAGCCCCTAGTTCCCCACCTGCCTACCAATCCTTCCTGTATCCCCCAAACTCTCAGGTTCAGGGACCTTTCCTCAGTGCACACTACCTCTTATCTCTCAAAGCATTTTTAAGCCTGCTGGTCTTCTCCTGCCCCCTCTGTTCTACGTTATTCTATTAGAAAGGCAACCTAGCAACTTGCTGTGTGTCTGGACTCCAGAACAGACTGCAGGGTCCCAACTCTACCACTACCTGCTTGGAAGGTCACTTAGCATAGTTGAGCCCCAGTCTCCTTATCTGTAATGTGGGATCATAATAGCACCCACCTTGTTGTGTCAACGTGAAGACCGAATGGTTTACTATACATCAAATGTGACTGAGTGGACAGAGCCCATGTCTGTAAGAGCCTGTTGTTGTCATTATCTTGGAACTCCTTCCCCAGGTGGTCTTCTCTGTGGCCCCTTTCTTCCCCCACAGCCCCTCTTCTCTGCAGGTGCCCCAGATCTATCCTCAGTCTTCTTGCCAGCAACTCCCCTTAGGGAATTCATCAGTTTTCCCAGTTTCAATATCACCCTGTGCTGGTGAGCGTCCAATCAGTATCTGTGGAGCCCTCACCTGGACCGCCTGTCCCTGTTCGCTTAGATGTGTCACCTTCTCAAATCCAACACGCCTTTGTGTACATTCAACATCCTCTCTGTGGATCCTCTCCCCTCCCCCACATGTGATAGCATCATTCCGCCTCTCCCAGCCTCCACCTCTCACCCTCGCCTTCTCCCCATATCCAATGTGTTACCAAACCCTGTTGTTACCAAACGCTGTTCTCCTTCAACTTTTCCCCAACTCACTCCTTCCTCTGCGTTCCCACTGCCACTGCCACCCAGGCCATCCTTACCAAGGCAGACCATCACACAGCTTCATAACGGATGTCCCTTTGTTCAAGAAAAGTGCTTCTCGACTGGGCAGAATTGCCATTTGGGTGGGATGTCCTTCAGCAAAAGAGCGAGATGCAGGGCTGCTGAGAGGCTGCCTGGGCTTGAATCCCATGTGGTACATTTAGCAGTGCTGGCTCCCGGCACGAGAGCCAGCGGTATACCCCACACCCCAATCCTGACATCAGGGCAGGTCGGAACAGGTGCACACAGACATACACACCAACACACCCACACACGTGTCCGAGGGCGGGTGCATCACTAGTCCAGCTGAGAATCACGGATCCTCTTCCAAATTGAATCCATCCCACAAACCCACCGCAGACAAACCTCAAACGCAGATCACTCCAGCCTCCTCGAGAACCTCTCCCTTCCTGCTCCCTTACTGCCTCTTCATCCTCGGGTCAGCCATGACTAGGCCCATGCTCACCACCCAATTCACTTTCCCCCTTCCCCCCCACACATGTGGTCCTCCCATCCTCTCAGCGACTTTCCCAGGGGTTCCATCCCTGCTCTTACGCTCTTTCTGCTCCTTGTGCCTGAGATGCCTCCTAGCTGTAGCTATCCATGACCTATTAATCAGCCAGGCATGCCTGTCTTTCCCTGTAGCCCTACCATGCCCTATGCCTCCTTGAAACACCTGTTGATCAGTTTGGCCCTTCATTCCTTCCTAATTTTGCCTGTTTATTGCTTTGTCCACTAAATTAGACACCCAGCTTTGAGGACACAACCAACTGGTCTCTAACCCACAGGAACTGGCCCAAGGAAGGGTAGTGATCCCCTTGACTGATGTCACCTTTTACATTTCCAAGTCCTTGATTCAGACCTGACCACTTCCCCCATGGCCACCAGCAGCCTGGGATGTCCCCTTCAGAAAGATCTTAACAGCCAGAACAGGACTGGGGCCACAGAAAATGTCAGCCCTTCAAAAGTTCTTTGACTCTTTATCCAGAAAACAAGGTGGGGGTTGTTTCCAGCAGGTGCCAAGCTGACCACCCGAGAGAAATGATCTGTCTCGTTCACACAGTAATTTGCACAGGAGAGGCTGCTGCTGACTGGCCCGCATGAATTTCTTCCTCTCCGTAAGTCCTGCTATCAACTGGTGCTCACCGAAACAGNCCTTGATTCAGACCTGACCACTTCCCCCATGGCCACCAGCAGCCTGGGATGTCCCCTTCAGAAAGATCTTAACAGCCAGAACAGGACTGGGGCCACAGAAAATGTCAGCCCTTCAACAGTTCTTTGACTCTTTATCCAGAAAACAAGGGGGGGGGGGTTGTTTCCAGCAGGTGCCAAGCTGGCCACCCGAGAGAAATGATCTGTCTCGTTCACACAGTAATTTGCACAGGAAAGGCTGCTGCTGAAACTGGCCCGCATGAATTTCTTCCTCTCCATAAGTCTTGCTATCAACTGGTGCTCACCGAAACAACACAGAAAGTGGAAGCCAAGCAGCTTTGCCAGCATCCTTACCTTCTTCCACTGGGTGGAGGTCAGAGCTATCTTTTAGGTCCTCATCCACCCAAGGACGAGCCTTGGTCCTGGCTCTAGTCTCCCCCTTCCTTCTCTCCATGTTTCCATCAGCATTTTTGAAGATCCAGGCAATCAAAATGCAGACAACTGCTACCAGACCTGGAGTCAGGAAAAACATGGTCATAAGACTGACTCCGAATGGTGCACACTCTTCCCACACGGTATTTAAACAAACAGAGCCGGAACGAGAAATGCTGGGGGTGGGGTGAAGGAAGAGAGAGGTGCGCCGCCGTGGGAGGAACAGGGTGAACTCTCTGACTCTAGGAGGACTTTGCAAATGGGCAAAGATCACGGCGTGTGCACACAGGGTGTGTTGTGGGTTTGGTAATACACAGGTGGATCTATTCTTTAAAATTGTGCTCAATCAGTATATTCCTAGGCAATAATCGCCAGGATCTGGTTAAACACTAGAATGTACCAGATCTTGCTAACCGTGGTCCAAGGGGTTTGCTTCCTCCTGTATAACTTTTCTGTGAAAGCAATGTGTCTTCAACTTGCCTGAAGCTAGGAATAACCTGGGAAACTCGTTTTTAAAAGAGATTTCCAGGCACCAACTCAGACCTAGCGAAAGAAAATGTCTGGGGAAAAGGCCTGGTAATCTGCATTTTAGAAACAGCACCTTTGTGAAACAATGCCTTGAAGTTTTGAATTTTTTTAAATGAAGCCTGAGACAACAGATAGAGCAAAGAAATTAGCATATTTTGTCTTAGAGAAAAACTTTTTGATCCAGGAAAAGTGATCCAAAATCATAAAAAGTGACAGTTTGGTTAATTATGTGATTTAGGTAGGGTTTGTTTGTTTTTGTTTTTAAGCAACTGTCAGCATTTGTTTAGCAAACGTTGGTTTGGGTATCTCTAACAAAAATGCCATAGGCTAAGTGGCTTAAACAGGAAGTTTTTTTCACCATTCTTGAAGCTGGGAAGTCCAAGATCAAGATGGGGCCCCATTCGGTTCCTGGTCAGGGTGTTCTTCCTGATTTGAAGGTGGATGCTTTCTTCCTGTGTCCTCATGTGGTAGAAAAGGGAGATCATCTCTCTCACGTCTCTTTTTACAAGGGCACCAATGTCACTCAGGAGGGCTCCCCTCTCATGACGTCACAGAAACCTGAGTAAACTCCCAAAGGCCCCGCCTCCTTATACTATCACTTGGGGGCGGGGTTAGAGCTTCAACATCTGAATTTAGAGGGGAGGGGACACAAACAACCAGTCCATAGCAGCAAGATACCCAACTCTGTATAATATGATACTATTGGAATAAAAACAGCAGAAAATATTACACATTTATATGTGCTTGTATATTCATAACATTTCGTGAAGGATTTTACCATAAATTTAAAACAGTGGTTATATTGGGATCTCTGTACTAGTTTTGCAGTTTCTTCTGAGTCTATATCTACTTCAAAAAAAAAAAAAAAACACGTTAAGAAACAACGTGGCTACTTCTTTCGCATGGGCTGTGGTATTCGATAGAGGGGGGCCAAGGGTGGGAAAGAGAATTATCATTGTAGACTATTCCATAATTTTAAAATTTTTAACTATTATGATTATGTACCTATTCAAAAATTAAATTAATGTTATTTTTTATTTTGTTATGTTAGTCACCGTACAGTACATCATTAAAATAAATGTTAAATAAATAGCCCTTTTATGTTTTGTTTACGTTATTATACATTTTAACATTTCTTTTTATAAGAGACAACTATCCTTTTAATATCTGTTGTACTGGTTCTAACTCCAGAGAGTTGTGTTAAGATTGTGGGCAAGGTTTACGATGGAAAAACCGGACTCCATAGGAGACACTGTAGTTGGGATGGTACTGCCTGCCATGCCCGCAGCTCTTTGAAAGGAAGTCCCCTCCCGAGCTCCTCTGAAAGGACATCAGAGGTGGCCATGTATAGTCCAGTCGGATCCAACCCCACACCTGACCCAAGGCAGCTGGTCCATGTGATGTGTGGCAACCCATGCTGTGGCCAGCTCATCTTTTCATCCCACCAAAAGCACAGAATAAATAAACCACTCAGTAGCGAGAGAGGTGCAGACCAAACATGCAAAGGGAGACATAACCTGGAAAGAAGAGGCACCTTACCGGTCACGAGGAAAGACAGACGGAAGGGCCATTGATGGTGAATGCTTCAGTTCCTGGCAGGTCCCATGTCTAGCTTTGTTTCAGCCCACATGGCTCCTTATCCTCAATGGATAAGAGTGATTCTCTATTTCTGTAATCACAGAGCTGAACTCAGATTACTGCCAGGACAAGATGAAGCCAAGGAGATGGGGGGATGGGAATTTATTATGGCACGGTGGTAGGTACAGGGCACGGGCAGCTCTCACCCCCACCCATCTCAGGATGGAACACCAATAGCTCATGGTGTGCAGGGGCTGGTTGGCTCATTAAGGTGTTGCTTACATCTCTTTGGTTTCAGACAATGTGCCCAGCAAAACAGGTCTTTAGGAGAATTCCGAAACCATCAATAACCCTAAAGGATGAAAAAAAAAAAACCAACCATAAGTATAATCAAGCTGGATAGATGTTTTTCATCATATTTGGCAACTTGCAGTGGGAAAAGAAGACTCATCCCGGATTGCTTGGCTTAAGGCAGGGAAGAAAAGTAGGGTGATCATTTGTTCCCTTATTCATTCACTCATTCATTCATTCAACATATTTTTGAGGATCAACATGAAAGGTATTGCATTAGGTGCTAGCAATAAAATGGTGGGCAGAATGGACAGTACATGCCATGGTGGAGCCATGGGCTAAGAGCGAGGCAGACAGGATCAAATGTCACAAGTTAATGTCGTATTTCAACTTCCATAAGAACTATTAGGGGCAGAATAGAGCATGGTTTGGCCAAGTCAGTGAGATCAGAGGTTTCCCAGAGAAAGGAACAGTTGAGTTGAGATTGGAACCATGAGTGGGAGTCGATTAAGTGCTGAGAAGAGGAAAGAACCTTCCTGTTAGAGGGGCACGTGTGGGCAAGACCTGTGCTTTAGAAGGAAATAGCACCTCTGGGGATTGAAATGGTGGTAGACAGAGGGGATGCAGGGAGTCAGCTGATGTTAAGAAGTAGGTGCTAGATAATGCTGGATTTTGTGGGTCACATAAACAGATTGTTTTCTTTACCCTAACTGGAATGGGAAAGGGGGGTGACAAGTCAGCTGAAATGTATCAGGTGCTTACCAGGTCCTCTCAGCACTTTACAGGCATTAACTCACATGTGCTTCATCACAACCTCTGCAATAGATCCATTGTACAAATGAAGAAAATGAAGCACAAGGAGGTCAAATAATATGCCCAAGGTCAGTGTTATACAAATGGGGCAGGAATACCTCTGTGTGTTAGCCTAAAACCTCTCCATGTCATTTACATTTCCATAGCAAGCTAGGATCATTAACCCAAAATGCACTGGAGCCAAACTGACTTGATTGGGGAAAGGAAGGTGGGATTTTATGAACTGAATGTTTGTGTCCACCCCCCATTCATCTGCTTAAACCCTGATTCCAATGTGATGGTGTTTGGAGGTAGGATATTTGGAGGTAATGAGGTCATGAGGGTGCAACTCTCATTGTGAGGTTAGCGCTCTTAGAAGAAGAGACCACAGAGCTAGCTAGCTCTCTCTCCACCACGTGAGCACACAGCATGAAAGTGATCACCTATGAACCAGGAAGCAGGTTCTCACCAGACACCAAATCTACCAGCTCCTTGATCTTGGACTTCCCAGCCTCCAGACCTGTGAGAAATAAATGTTTGTTGTTGAAGATACTCCTTCTGTGGTATTTTTGTTACAGCAGCCTGAGCCGACTAAGAAATGACTTTCCATGGCTCATGCTTAGCTTAGGAGGAACACAGATAAGAGGTTTAAAAATATGTACAGCACAGAATAAAGGAATGTAGGGGGTGTTTTCAGGTAAATAGTGAGAAGAAGAAAGAGTGCAGAGGAGCCGAGGCAGTGAATGGTGGTAACTGGAAGGGAGGCACACAGCTCCCAAGCCTCAGTACCCAAGCCACTTTTTATCCAGAAGCAACTTGCAGTGCTGGTCTCAGCAAAGGGTAGCTTACCTAAGATTCTTGTTCTTAGATTTCTACATGACTATCCCCTTTCACTCTGTGTGAAGCCCTACAATATTCACCTGAGCTAGGCCGAGTGGGTCTTCACAGTTCTTTACAACCAACACAATCCCATGACCAGGCTTCCCATTCATGATAGGACAGTAAAATTCTCATAATCACCACCCAGCTTTATAGTAAAGGTTTCTGATATCACAGTTTCAAATCAGTTTCACTTTAGACACAGAGCTTGGGGTGCTAGGAGACAGAGATGACATATTGCTGATCTTGGGGAGGCCCAATTCACCTCTCTATAATGAGTAGTCCTAAAGCATCCTGGGATAATTGCTGTCCCCATGCTTTGCCTTATCAAGTAGGAGTGGGGAGTGAGTCCTGAGGGTAGATGCCATGCAGTATGGTATGAGACACTTCACACCATTTATGATGATGATTTTTTATTTCTCACTTCAGACTCATTTTCCATTTTAATTATTTCATTTCCACAGAGTGGCAGAAAACTTAATTTTGCTGTCTGGACAACTCAACCTGTATCATTTTAAAACGGAGACAATTAGAAATGTCTCTTGCCCTTCCTTTCCTTGGATACCCTCGGTATGTCCTGATATTAGAGGAGAGGCATCTGGGCCTTGGTGTGGGCCTTTTTTTTACTGGATTTCACCAAAAGGTACAGTCTCAGGCAACAGTCACTGTATGGGTGGACTCCATATGAAACATCCTGTCTCCCTACTTCTGTCCTCTCTCTTCCAGGCCCAGATCACAGGGCCCTTCTGGTTGGACCATTCTCGACCTATCTCCATGCCCCTTTGAGTAGTTCCAAAATCTCCTGGGATAGTCTCCTGTGGTTTTAGGGACTGGGGAAGGAATAACTCTCTCATTCACTGTTTGCCTTTTATGTGTGTACATGATTTGAATTTTTTTCAATCATTATGTACTTTTTAAAATTTTGATAAAATATAATAATGTAAAACTTACTATTTTAGCCCTTTTTAAGTGTATAGCTCAGCGGAATCAAGTACATTCACAATGTTATACACTCATCACTACTATTTCCAAAACCGTTTCATCATCCCAAACAAAAACCCCCATCTCCCAAACAGAAGCAATTAAGCACTAACCTCCCACTTCTCCTTTCCCGTTCCCTACTAACCTCTACTCAACTTCCCGTCTCTATGATTCTGACCATTCTAGATACCTCGTACAGGTGGAGTTGTACAATATTTGTCCTTTATGACCATTGTCTTTTACTTAGCATAAGGTTCAAGTTTCATCCATGTGTTAACATGGATCAGAATTTCATTCCTTTTTATGGCTTACCTGTGCTATTTTTATAACTAACAAATAGATACTAAATCAGTACTACAGAAATCCTTTGTGAGGTTTTAAAAAGACCATCGGATGAGGGCTGGGATAGCTGTGCACTCAGGGTCCCTCATTCAGTCTGACACAGGACGGGATTCACAGAAAACATAAAGCTTTTCCTGAGAAAACTCAAAGTCTTCTGTGACAGTGCTGCTCGGGGAACTTGTGCTGGAAGGATGTAATCAACTCGTCCTCTTTCTTTAAAGTCACACTACCAAAAAAAAAATCTGTTGGCCCAAACAGTGTGTGTGGTAACTTGGTTTATCAGAATTTATGTTCTAGTGCATGTCATATATTCCCTTTTATGACTGGTAATCAAGAGTGGATGCTAAATGAAATAAGTCAAGCAGAGAAAGACAATTATCATACGGTTTCACTCATTTATGGAACATAAGGAATAGCAGGGAGATTGGTAGAAGTAAGGGAAGAAGTAAGGGGAGGTAAACAGAAGGGGAAATGAACCATGAGAGACTGTGGACTCTGGGAAAAAAACTGAGGGCTTCAGAGGGGAGGAGGGTGGGGGAATGGGACAGGCTGGTGGTGGGTATTAAGGAGGGCATGTATTGCATGGTGCACTGGGTGTTATACGCAAGTAATAAATCATGAAACTTTACATCAAAAACTAGGGATGTACTGTATGGTGACTAACATAACATAATAAAAAATTATTATAAAATAAAAAAAATAAAGAAACTCAGGACGTTAAAAACAAAACAAAACAAAAAAAAAGAGTGAATGGGCTGCAGACCATACTGTGAATAGCACTATTCTAGAAAACACATTTTCCCAAGATGTGATTTTTAACTTCCAGAGCTGATGCTAAATCTGATTAATTCTGTCCCCACTTATTTCCTGTTTCCCTAAATCCCACACGTGTATTTGCAGAAGTCAAATGAGGTGAAAGAGAACTTTCCAGGAAAGCAACTTCTTAGGGCATTGAGTGAGGTAACACGGTTCTAAGGGTTTGCACAGCAAACTGTTAGCAAGCATTTCCATCACGTGCTCATTTAGCAAGTGTTACAGCAAGTGTTCGAGGGAAAGGCTTAAAATAGGATGTGCCTGTGTCTACACCATAATCGTATCTCAGTTTAAGTGTGAAGTTGGGGGGGGGGAAGAGGATTCAAACATGTTTTGTTTACTTATTTGTTATTTTTTAAAGTAAGCGCTGATCTCTTAACAACATCCAGAAGAGCAAATCACTGTAAACATCAAATATTTATTGAAATTTTTTCCTATAGAGTGTCTTAGTAAGGCACAGTATCCGCACATAAGCAGCTCCCAATAAACATAAATTCAAAGGTTTAAGAGTGGAAGAGACGCTTTTAAAATTTTATTAAGGAAGATGAATATGGCCACAAAATCGGGTGCTGATAAAAACTGTTGCCAGGAAGGCCATGTAAGGAGATATTGCAGCCTCCCCTGAGGACAGCTCACTGAGCCTCATCCCGGGGACTGTGAGGCTGGGAAGGGGAAATGGAGGCACACAGTCTGGAAGAGGTGGAAGTGACAAGGTCCAGACTTGGAGGTTAAAGAATGGGAATCAAAATTTACAACCCCCCGCTTCTTGGAGCAAATCGCATGTTCCCACCCATGCTTTGTCTCACTCCTTCCTTGCCCTGGGGGACAGAATGCAGGATTTCGTGGGCTTCCTGTGGCATTTAACCCAGTGAGCATTGAAGTGGCATCACTGATGATCTCCCTGGGAGAGAGACTCTTCACTAGAAAGAGCTCTCAGGAAAAGAGCTTGAAAGAAAAGCTGGGGTTTGTTCTGGAACATGATTCATCAAGTGAGACTGTCTCTGCCCCTATCAAAACAGAACTTCTGAATTGGGGATTTTCCAAGTGTTTCTTTTCCTCATCCAAGCAACATCCACACACAACACTGCCAGGGCATGGATTGGGGTCCACGAAAGAAAAATGACAGGAATTCTCCAACTACTGCATTATGTTATATTTTCAAGACCATGCTTTTATGTGAAGGAACTTAGCCACAAAGTACATCCATTCTAGAAAGATGACGAAAACTTTGTGATATTCATCTGAAATGTTTTTTAATAGAAAATGGCATGTTCCCAAGCAGTATTATGTCACATTTACCAATACTGAATTTGCTTTCCCAATAGAGATTTAGTACCACTTTTCTGAAAAGTAAAAAAGAAAAAGTCAGAACTGGTGATTGTTTCTCCATCTTCCTTCTCCTCTGAGAGTAAATTATGAGGCATTATTTTGACAAAACAGGGTGGCTCTTGATAAAGGCATTGGTTGCTTGGCATTTAAGGTGATGCCTGGTATATTAGTTTCCTAGGACAGTTCTAACAAAGCCCTAAACTGAGTGGCTTAAAACAACAGAAATGTACTGTTTTATAGTTTGAGAGGCTAGAAGTCTGAAATCAAGGCGTCAGTAGGATGGTGCTCCCTCTGAGGGCGCTAGAGAAGAATCTGTTCCAGAACTTTCTCTTTGCTCCTGCCAGCAATCCTTGACGCTCCCTGGTTTGTAGACACCTCATTCCAGTCTCCTCCAATGGATACACCTGGTGTACTCCTGTCTTTACATCTTCCTCCTTCTCTAGATATCTGTCTCTGTGTTGCTTCTTCTCTTCTTAAAAGGACACCAGTCATGGGACATCTGGGTGGCTCAATCAGTTAAGCGTCTGCCTTTGATCTCAGGGTCCTGAGATTGAGCCTCAAGTGGGGATCCCTGCTCAGCAGGGAGTCTGCTTCTCCCTCTCCCTCCACCCCTTTCTCTGCTTATGCTCTCTCTCTCTGTCTCTCTCAAATAAATAAATAAAATAAAATCTTATATAAAAAAAAAAGACACCAGTCCTTTTGAATTAAGGTCTACCCTAATGACCTCATCTTAACATGGTTACATCTGCAAAGACCCTATTTCTAAATAAGGTCAATTCACAGGTTCTGGGTAGACATGAACATATCTCTTTTGGGACACATTTCAACCCATAACACCTGGTAAAGTGGAAGTAAAGATACTTCAGCCTGTTTCCTTTGAGGAAACTTCCGTACCACGCTGTGGCTGCGATGGTTCTGGTGTCTCTTAAAAAGAGCATCCCAGGAAGGGAACTGCTAGGCCACAGAGTAGGCAAAGTTCAGCTTTACAAAATAATGTCAAACAGGCTTCCTGCGATCCTAGTAGCAGAGTAGAATGTTAAAAATATTATTTCAGCATTTGTGGAAGACTTTATTAAGGGACTAATGCAGGGGCGGTTTTGCACAAAGGGAGAGAGACTGGGCTCCACTCCGAAGACAACAAGGACAAGTGGGGATTGATAGCTGAGATGCATGGTGGGTCAGTGGATAGAAAATTGTTAAGAAGACACATCAAGGCTGGGGGGATTCTTGCTAGAGCCAATAGGATTCTTGCTGAAAGCAGGCCAGGGTACGAAGATACTGGGGGTGGGATGAGGAATTTGATCAGATAGCAAGGGTGGTGGATTTTTGCTAAACTGACCCAGAGGATTCTTGCTAAAAGTTGGACTAGGAGGACCAAGGACAGAGCCCCAGGTCTGGACCTAGCTGAGAAGAGGGCTCAGGGGAGCCTGACTCAGTTTTTGTTAAGGAGAGAGTTTTTGTCAATAAGTTTCTTTTATCCACATCTTCATCAACACGTGACAGTGTCCCCAGAGGGGACACCCATGGAGCCGCGTTAAACTTGCCTGGATGAGTGAATTTTTGACGGGTCAGGTAGGAGCCTCAGAAGGTAGGTGGGCTGGAGCCATCTTGCTCCTGGTCAAGAGGCCACCGGGTAGGGGATGACCCCAGTGATCAAGAGGCTGCTGAGGGCACCATGGAGGACAAGACCTGGAGGGGACCGAAGGAGGTCAAGTGGGACCTGGTCTCCCGCTCCATGACCTCGCTGAGGGCACACCTCTCACCAGGGCACCTGGACCAGGAAGTACTTTTTCTGTAAAAGAGTCATAGAATAAATCAAGAGAAGAAAGTTTGATTAAATGGTTATATAGAAATTTAAAACATCTATATATCAAAATAACATATACAAAATTAAAGGACAATCAAATCAAAACACAGTTATCATGAATATGACAAAAAGAAAATACACTTCACATATTAAAAGTGTGAACTGATGTAAGAAAATCANTTCTTCCTCTCCCACTCCCCCTGATTGTGTTCCCTCTCTCGCTGGCTGTCTCTATCTCCGTTGAATAAATAATAAAATCTTAAAAAAAAAAT
>NC_048227.1:94162227-94200488 GCF_002007445.2 Ailuropoda melanoleuca | reverse complement strand
GCTTGTGTACCCTCTCTCGCTGGCTGTCTCTATCTCTGTCAAATAAATAAATAAAATCTTTAAAAAAAAAAAAGAAAGAAAGAAAATCATCTAGATTCAAATAGGCAGAAACAACAGGAAAGTAGCACAAGAGAAATACATTAGTCTAGAAAAATGAGGAATGTTCAAACTCAATAGTAAAGTCATATAAATTAACAGTAAGATATGATATATTAAACATGTTGCTTAATATAAATTAAACAATAAGGTTAAATTAAACAAGAATGTTTAATATAAATTATTATAATTAATTTAATTGTATATCACTTTATTACATAGTATATAATATATATTAATTATATATAATTGATATAAATTAATATAATTAATTTAATAGAAATTAAACAATAAAGTTTAATTTACCAAATCAGTACACCAACCCAGCCGCACCTTTCCCCCTCATTTGAACCATATTAAAATATGATATTAAAGTTTGGCAAGACCAGGGTAAAAAGCCTTTCTTGTTTCATACACATCTGACATATTTAAGTTATACAGCTTTTATGAAAAGAAAATTTCCAATATTTAGTAAATGTCTTTTGAGGAGTCATTTTAAACCAGAAATTTCTCTTTTAGGAATCTATCTTAAAGAATATGAAACACAGAAATAACTATTTACACAAAATGTTCATTTCACTATTATTTATAAAAAAGGATTAAAAACAACAATAAACAGCAAAGTCATACAAGTGATTAAGCAAGTCGTGATAGACTACTAAAAAACAAATTAAGGGGCACCTGGGTGGCACAGTCAGCTGAGCACCTGACTCTTGGTTTCAGCTCAGGTCGTGATCTCAGGGTCGTGATCTCAGGGTCATGAGAGCGAGCCCCGCGTCTGACTGCGCTGAGTGCAGAGTCTGCTTTAGACTCTCTCACCCTCTCCATTTGCCCATTCCCCCATGCTCTTTCTCTCTCATAAATAGATAAATAAATAACAAATTAAAAATTATGTTTTATGAGTATTTAATAATATAAGGAAATGAGTGGGAAAATAATATCAGTAAAATAAATTAAATTGAAAAGAGCATTAAGTGAAAAATACTATGTTACAAAAATTTTAAATATAAGCTATAGCATAACATAAAATTTTAAATTACACTCTATGTTAATATTAGAAATATGCATAGAAAAATATAGGGCATGCATCAGAATGTTAATACTGACAATCTCTGAGTGGTATTATTGGTTTTTAATGTTCTTACTTGTATTTTCAACATTTTCTATATTTCCAACCATCAATATGCAATATTCTTATAAATTTTAAAGGCTATATACTCTCTAAAATATAAGCTTAAATACATAAGAATTCCTTTTGTGATGTTCTAGGGTCTAGAATTACTTAGAGAAGAGATGTCATGTCATGGGGAGGGCACATACTCCGGGCCAGACTGCCAGACATTCAGGCCTGTACTCACCGCCTACCAGCAGTGTGACCTTGAGCAAGTCACTTAACCTCTTTGGGCCTCAGTTTCTTCCTCTGCAAGACTGGGGCAACAAGAGTCCCCACTTCCCGGGGTTGTGTGAGAGGCGATTGAGTTAATAAATGCGAGGTGCATGGAGCACGCCCTAGGAGAGACAGCCATTATGATGATAGGGGAAAAGAAGGAAGAGTTTGAGCTCGCACGCTCCTTGAAAGCAAGGCCCATTTCTCTTAGTTCTTTTACATCTTTAATACCCTCTACCCGCTCCCTGAACAAAAACCTTGACGATAATGCTGAATCCATAGTGAGTTCTCAAGTGATGAAGTCAGGAGTTAGTAACTTCTTGCCATTCCTCTTACTCCTTCCCTTGAGTACTGCAAGCATCAGAGGTGACCTGCCCGGCGTGAGCAGTCGGTGCACGAGCACAGCTCTACCATCACGATCATCGTCATCCTATCATAACGTAACGCTATTATTCAACCATTCAACAAGATATTAATGAAAGCAAACCCCAAACCAGCCACTTTGCTTTTTATCAGAAAGTTCTGCGTTCCTTTTGCCCTTAGATCAGCAACACAGCGGCTGCCTTCACAAGGGCTGGAGGTCAAGGGCCTCTCCTTGCTGTTGCGAATGGAGAAGAGCTACTTGACCACGGGTGCCGGGCAAGGAATCCTAGAATGTGACCCAGAGGAGGCGGTAGGAGCGTCTGTTGGCGAGCAGTATGTGAATGGGATCACATTCCAGGGGAGCCGTTAACGTGTAGGAGAGAATCAGGTTCTCAGAGCAAAGCGACTTGGAGGATGGTGATGGGAAACTGAGTAGGGAGCTGAAGGGGGGGAGGGGAGGCCCGAGAACAACAGCCACCCAATCAGAGACAACTACTGAGCACTGGTACGGGGTACTGTCTTCCATGCTGGGGCTGGGGTCATGACAAACTGGTGGTGTGACATGGGTTTCCCTTTGAGAGTCCTGGGGGCCCTACCAGCTCTCAGCCCAGCTATCAGCCCTGGTGAGTCTTGCCTAAGGTCACACAGCCCACATCCAACTGTCGGTTAGGCAGAGATCCAAAGGCCTGGGCATCCAGTCCAAACCTGGACAGTTTTGAAGAGTCATCCTCCCACCTTGATTCCCTGTAGGGCATCTGTTGAGAAGGCATCATGGCCCCATGGCCCCCTCTGCCCAGGGAAGTCTCTCCCCTCCCCCTTAACAGTACTGATCCTGAGAGCTCCCTGATAAAGGCCCGTAGGGAAATCTCCACCTCAAAGTCTATCAAAGTCCCCCCTCCCTTCTCACAGAGTTTACCTCCTAGCGGGAGATACAGAATGTGAACAAGCAAGCAAACCAATCGATAACTTCAGAAGAAAATAAGAAAAACTAGAAGAAACGTGAACTAGAGAAAACTGATAAACAGGGACAGGATAGGGTTAAGGGAACCAGGGAAGGCTTCTGAGGAAAGGACTTTGGGTTGAGACAAAAAGCATTGGAGGAGTCAAAGGTCAGGATTAGCAGGTGTTTGCCAAGCAGAAAGAAGGCACTGACCCTGGAGTGGAGGGGATGCAGGGTGAGCTGGGAACACAGAGTTGGAAAGGGCCTTTCCACATAGGAGCTGACAGGCATGACAAGGGGTGTGGATTTCATCCAGGTTGAATGAAAAGACCCGGGAGGGTTTTAAGTGCTCCAGAGACCTGATCTAATTTAGGTTTTTAAAAGATTATTCTTGCTGTTGGGTGAAAAATAGATTGCAGGGAAGTAAGAATAGAAGCAGGGAGACTATTCAAGAAGTTTCTCCTTAATCCAGGTCACTGCTTCTCAAAATCCATGTTGCAGCCCATTAATGGGTAATGCAATCAATTCGATGGTTATAAACAACATTTTTAAATGAAATAGCCTAGCTAGATTTGAATAGAATAAAATAGAAGAGAAAATTGAGTGTGTGGCATCTAGTAACAATAAATATCACTTTGGGATACTTAATGGGGTTAAAAATAGTTTTATACATGTGTATTGGTTCAAGATTAATTGATTGCCATCTACAGGTTGTTGTCAATTAACCAAGACCAGAAAAATGACTTAAAAAGGAAGAAGAGTTGACAAAGGACCAAGGTAGTGTGATGTCCGAGAGTAGTCAGTGCGTTCAGAGACGCGTGTGAGAAGTTAGCAGGGAGAACAGCACATGGCCTGGAGGTATGAAGACCAGAGTAAAGACCAGAACAAGACAAGGTTGTCCAGGAGGGTAGAGAGCAGCTGGAGTGAGCAGCTGCCTCTGGTACGTTGGGTTTTGACGCAGTATCAATCCCAGCAGAGGCAACATGCTCTGTTTTATTTGGGGGAAAAAAAAAAGTGGGGGAGGGGGGAGGTCTATTGGGAGAAGGCTGACCCAACCACAAGATGGCAGACACGCACTTAGGGAAGGTCCCAGTTTCAGCCCAGACCCACTGTGCAGGCTCCTCTTGGGTGGCAAGTTCCATGGTTCTCTGGGAAACTGAAATGGAAGAACAGTGGTGTCCGAGGCTGCAAGACATGAAAGCGATGTCTCAAGAGCCACAGTTTACATAATGCCTACTGAAGGCCTATGAAGGCATGGCGGGAGACCCACCAACCTAGAACAATACTTAGAAGAAACTGTTCTTTTTTCTAGTGGTTTAAAACAATAGTAAACACTGACTATTTCACACATGTTCTTTGGGTCGGGAACTTAGCAGGGGCTTAGCTGTGTGTGTGTGTCCAGGGAAGGGGCTCTCACGAGGCTCCAACCACGCTGCTTGCCTGGAGCTCAGTCCGCGGCTGTCTCGCGGGGGCTGGAGGGTCTTTTCATAAGATGGCTCACTCACGGGGCTCAGGGAGCAGACCTCAGCCCTCCGCCGTGTGGATCTCTCCAAAAGGTGGCTGGAGTATTCTTTTTGACAAAGCCAAAGACTGGATTTTTTTGTTCGTTTGTTTGTAAGTCTCCGGCCCATTTTAAAATTGGATTATTTGTTTTTTGGGTGTTGAGTTTTAGAAGTTCTTTATAGATTTTGGATACTATCCCTTTACCAGAATTGTCATTTCCAAATATCTTTTCCCATTCCATAGATTGCCTTTTAGTTTTATTGATTGTTTCCTTCGCTGTGTAGAAACTTTTTATCTTGACGTAGTCCCAATAGTTCATTTTTGCTTTTGTTTCTCTTGCTTTGGGAGACATGTCTAGAAATAAGTTGCTACAGCTGATGTCAAAAAGGTTACTATCTGTGTTCTCTTCTAGGATTTTTATGGTTTCAGGTCTCACAATTAGGTCTTTAATCCATTTTGAATTCATTTTTGTGCATAGTGTAAGAAAGTGGTCCAGTCTCTTTAGTTTGCATGTGGCTGTCCAGTTTTCCCAACACCGTTGGTTGAAGAGACTGTCCTTTTCCCATTGGATATTCTTTCCTGCTTTGTCAAATATTAATTGACCGTGTTGTTGTGGGTGTATTTCCGGGTTTCCTATTCTGTTGCATTGATATGTGTGTCTATTTTTGTGCCAGTATCACACTGTTTTGATCACTGCAGCTTTGTAATGTAACTTGAAGCCCAGAATTGTGATGCCTCCAGCTTTGCTTTTCTTTTTCAAGATTGCTTTGGCTATTCGGGGTCCTTTGTGATTCCATACTAATTATAGGATTGTTTGTTCTAGATGTGTGAAAAATGCTGTTGGTATTTTGAAAGGGATTGCATTAAATGTGTGGATTGCTTTGGGTGGTATACACATTAAACAATATTTATTCTTCAAATCCATGAGCATGGAATGTCTTCCCCATTTCTTTGTGTCATCTTCAGTTTCTTTCATCAGTGTTCTATAGTTTTCAGAGTACAGGTCTTTCACCTCTTTGGTTAGGTTTATTCCTGGTATGTTATTATTTTTGGTGCAATTGTAAATGGGACTGTTTTCTTAATTTCTCTTTCTGCTGCTTCATTATTGGTGTAGAGAAATGCAACAGATTTCTGTCCATTGATTTTGTATATGCGACATTACTGAATTTGTTTATCAGTTCTAGAAGTTTTTTGATGGAGTCTTTTGTGGTTTCTATGTATATTATCATGTCATCTACAAATAGGAAAGTTTTACTTCTTCCTTACCCACTTGGATGCTTTTTATTTCTTTTTCTTATCTGATTACTGTGTCTAGGACTTCCAGTACTATGTTGAATAAAAATGGTGGGAGTAGACATTGTCTTGTTCCTGACCTTAGGGGAAAAGCTCTCAGTTTTTTCCCCATTGAAGATGATGTTAGCTGTGGGTTTTTCATATATGGCCTTTATTATGTTGAGGTATGTTCCCTCTAATCCTACTTTATTGAGGGTGTTTATCGTGAATGGGTGTATGAATGCAACATTGTCAAATGCTTTTTCTACATCTATTGAAATGACCATATGGTTCTTATCTTTTCTCTTATTGATGTGATATATCACACTGATTGATTTGCAAATATTGAACCACCCTTGCAACCTGGGAACAAATCCCACTTGATCATGGTGAATGGTTTTTTTTAAATGTATTGTTGGATTTAGTTTGCTAGCATTTTGTTGAAGATTTTTTGTATTTATCAGAGATACTGTCCTGTAGTTCTCTTTTTTTGTGGTGTCTTTATCTGATTTTGGTATCAGGGTAATTCTGGCCCCATAGAATGAATTTAAAAGTTTATCTTCCTTCTCTATTTTTTGGAATAATTTGAGAAGAATTGGTATTAACTCTTCCTAAAATGTTTGGTAGAATTCACCTGTGAAGCCATCTGGTCCTGGACTTTTGTTTGTTGGGAGTTTTTGATTACTGATTCGATTTCATTGCCAGTAATCAGCCTGTTCAGATTTTCTATTTCTTCCTGCTTCAAAGTTGGTAGGTTATATGTTTCTAGGAGTTTATCCATTTCTTCTAGGGTGTCCAATTTGTTGGAATATGGTTTTTGATAATACTCTCTTATAATTATTTGTATTTCTGTGGTGTGGTCTCTCTCACTTGTGATTTTATTTTTTGGGGTTCTTTCTCTTTTTTTCTTGGTAAGTCTGGCTACAGGTTTATCAATTTTATTGATTTTTTTCCCCAAAGAAACAGCTCCTGATTTCATTGATCTGTTCTATTGTTTTTGTAGTTTCTATGTCATTTATCAGCTCTAATTTTTATTATTTTCTTCCTTCTACTGGTTTTAGGTTTTTTGTTCTTCTTTTTCTAGCTCCTTTAGGTGTGAGGTTAGGTTGTTTTGAGATTTTTCTTGCTTCTTGAGGTAGGCCTGTATTGCTATAAACTTCCCTCTTAGAACCACTTTTGCTGCATCCCGAAAGTTTTGAATTGTTGTGTTTCATTGTCATTTGTTTCCATGTACTGTTTTATTTCCTGGTTAACTCATTCATTGTTTAGAAGCATGCCATTCAACCTCCATATATTTGTGCTCTTTCCAGATTTTTTTCTTGTGGTTGACTTCTACTTTCATAGCATAGTGCTCAGAAAAGATGGATAGTATGATTCCAATCTGTTTAAGTTTGTTGAGGTTTGTTTTGTGGCCTAATATATGATCTATTCTGGAGAATATTCCATGTGCACTTGAAAAGAATGTGTATTCTGATGTTTCAGGATGGAATGTTCTGACTATATCTGTTAAATCTATCTAGTCCAGTGTGTCATTCAAAACCATAGTTCCCTTGTTGATTTTCTGTTGAGAGGATCTGTCCATTGATATAAGTGAGGTGTTAAAGTCCCTAACTATTACTATATTATTATCAATTAGTTCCTTTATGTTTGTTATTAACTGTCTTATGTATTTAGGTACCCCATGCTGGGTGCAAAATATTTACAATTGTTATATCTTCTTGTTGGATTTTTCCCTTTATTATTATTACNTATTATTTTTGGTGCAATTGTAAATGGGACTGTTTTCTTAATTTCTCTTTCTGCTGCTTCATTATTGGTGTAGAGAAATGCAACAGATTTCTGTCCATTGATTTTGTATATGCGACATTACTGAATTTGTTTATCAGTTCTAGAAGTTTTTTGATGGAGTCTTTTGTGGTTTCTATGTATATTATCATGTCATCTACAAATAGGAAAGTTTTACTTCTTCCTTACCCACTTGGATGCTTTTTATTTCTTTTTCTTATCTGATTACTGTGTCTAGGACTTCCAGTACTATGTTGAATAAAAATGGTAGGAGTAGACATTGTCTTGTTCCTGACCTTAGGGGAAAAGCTCTCAGTTTTTTCCCCATTGAAGATGATGTTAGCTGTGGGTTTTTCATATATGGCCTTTATTATGTTGAGGTATGTTCCCTCTAATCCTACTTTGTTGAGGGTGTTTATCGTGAATGGGTGTATGAATGCAACATTGTCAAATGCTTTTTCTACATCTATTGAAATGACCATATGGTTCTTATCTTTTCTCTTATTGATGTGATATATCACACTGATTGATTTGCAAATATTGAACCACTCTTGCAACCTGGGAACAAATTCCACTTGATCATGGTGAATGTTTTTTTTTAATGTATTGCTGGATTTAGTTTGCTAGCATTTTGTTGAAGATTTTTTGTATTTATCAGAGATACTGTCCTGTAGTTCTCTTTTTTTGTGGTGTCTTTATCTGGTTTTGGTATCAGGGTAATTCTGGCCTCATAGAATGAATTTAAAAGTTTATCTTCCTTCTCTATTTTTTGGAATAATTTGAGAAGAATTGGTATTAACTCTTCCTCAAATGTTTGGTAGAATTCACCTGTGAAGCCATCTGGTCCTGGACTTTTGTTTGTTGGGAGTTTTTGATTACTGATTCGATTTCATTGCCAGTAATCAGCCTGTTCAGATTTTCTATTTCTTCCTGCTTCAAAGTTGGTAGGNACCATATGGTTCTTATCTTTTCTCTTATTGATGTGATATATCACACTGATTGATTTGCAAATATTGAACCACCCTTGCAACCTGGGAACAAATCCCACTTGATCATGGTGAATGGTTTTTTTTAAATGTATTGCTGGATTTAGTTTGCTAGCATTTTGTTGAAGATTTTTTGTATTTATCAGAGATACTGTCCTGTAGTTCTCTTTTTTTGTGGTGTCTTTATCTGGTTTTGGTATCAGGGTAATTCTGGCCTCATAGAATGAATTTAAAAGTTTATCTTCCTTCTCTATTTTTTGGAATAATTTGAGAAGAATTGGTATTAACTCTTCCTAAAATGTTTGGTAGAATTCACCTGTGAANCATAGTGTCCTTAAAAGAAACTATTCTTTAAAAATATGTTCTAATCCTGGTCTTTATCTTCTTTTCAGTTGGAATACTTTCTTTGGTACACCACTTCTATGAGTCTACATCCAGGTACTTAACCAGAAGGGAAGAAGTTAAACACTCAGATCGTATGTNAGCCATCTGGTCCTGGACTTTTGTTTGTTGGGAGTTTTTGATTACTGATTCGATTTCATTGCCAGTAATCAGTCTGTTCAGATTTTCTATTTCTTCCTGCTTCAAAGTTGGTAGGTTATATGTTTCTAGGAGTTTATCCATTTCTTCTAGGGTGTCCAATTTGTTGGAATATGGTTTTTGATAATACTCTCTTATAATTATTTGTATTTCTGTGGTGTGGTCTCTCTCACTTGTGATTTTATTTTTTGGGGTTCTTTCTCTTTTTTTCTTGGTAAGTCTGGCTACAGGTTTATCAATTTTATTGATTTTTTTCCCCAAAGAAACAGCTCCTGATTTCATTGATCTGTTCTATTGTTTTTGTAGTTTCTATGTCATTTATCAGCTCTAATTTTTATTATTTTCTTCCTTCTACTAGTTTTAGGTTTTTTGTTCTTCTTTTTCTAGCTCCTTTAGGTGTGAGGTTAGGTTGTTTTGAGATTTTTCTTGCTTCTTGAGGTAGGCCTGTATTGCTATAAACTTCCCTCTTAGAACCACTTTTGCTGCATCCCGAAAGTTTTGAATTGTTGTGTTTCATTGTCATTTGTTTCCATGTACTGTTTTATTTCCTGGTTAACTCATTCATTGTTTAGAAGCATGCCATTCAACCTCCATATATTTGTGCTCTTTCCAGATTTTTTTCTTGTGGTTGACTTCTACTTTCATAGCATAGTGCTCAGAAAAGATGGATAGTATGATTCCAATCTGTTTAAGTTTGTTGAGGTTTGTTTTGTGGCCTAATATATGATCTATTCTGGAGAATATTCCATGTGCACTTGAAAAGAATGTGTATTCTGATGTTTCAGGATGGAATGTTCTGACTATATCTGTTAAATCTATCTAGTCCAGTGTGTCATTCAAAACCATTGTTCCCTTGTTGATTTTCTGTTGAGAGGATCTGTCCATTGATATAAGTGAGGTGTTAAAGTCCCTAACTATTACTATATTATTATCAATTAGTTCCTTTATGTTTGTTATTAACTGTCTTATGTATTTAGGTACCCCATGCTGGGTGCAAAAATATTTACAATTGTTATATCTTCTTGTTGGATTTTTCCCTTTATTATTATTATATAGTGTCCTTAAAAGAAACTATTCTTTAAAAATATGTTCTAATCCTGGTCTTTATCTTCTTTTCAGTTGGAATACTTTCTTTGGTACACCACTTCTATGAGTCTACATCCAGGTACTTAACCAGAAGGGAAGAAGTTAAACACTCAGATCGTATGTCAGAGACAATCCTGTAAAACTCATAGGTTTGGATTCATGGCTTCAGACCAAGCTTCCAGACCATTTCAAGGTTCACTAGGCAGTAACGATTTCTTCCCTTCTCCCTTCTCCCTTGCCAACGAGGCTGTCTGCCCCATTTGCCTGCTGGCAGCAGAGAACTCACAAGAGAAGGCCCTTCAATGGATGTGTTTATGTCTTCACTTCCCACCCTCAATCTGGGTGGGAAGAAGGGCAGAAAAGAGATCTTTTTCTCGAGTGTGCACACGTGAATGACAGCAGTGAGCACCAGGAGCCGTCACCCAGTGGATCCCAGTAGAATAAAATTAAATCAGAGGGCAAAGCATTTCAACAGCCTGATAGAATCGAGCTGTCTTTTAACTAAGAAGCTTCTGGCTCATTCCTCCATCTGTTTAATAGGGCATTTACATCAATTACCACTG
This sequence comes from Ailuropoda melanoleuca, assembly GCF_002007445.2. Lineage (NCBI taxonomy): Eukaryota > Metazoa > Chordata > Mammalia > Carnivora > Ursidae > Ailuropoda > Ailuropoda melanoleuca. Next base: position 94,189,967 of record NC_048227.1, on the reverse strand, counting down.
CACCGCAGTAAAACAAGACGCTAAGAGCAGGACTGCCCCAGGAGGTGGGGACAGCGCTGCTGAGCCGGAGGGTGGGACCAGGACTCTGGGAGCTGTTGGTGGTGGCTGCCTCCCCTAAGCACATCCATTTCCTCTCAGGGATTCGAGATGGAGCTCATAATGTGAATTTATTTCTTTGTTTGTTTCTCCCTTCTAGGGAGGGAGGGTGGTTACCAGAGAAATCAAGACGATTTAGGAACAGGCGCCTGGGTGGCTTAGTTGACCAAGTGTCTGCCTTTGGCTCAGGTCGTGATCTCAGGGTCCTGGGATCAAGCCCCGCGTCGGGCTCCCTGCTCAGCGGGGAGCCTGCTTCTCCCTCCACCTGCTACTCCCCCTGCTTGTACACTCCCTCTCTCTCTCTCATGTGTACACTCTCTCTCTCTCAAATAAATAAGTGAATAAAATCTTAAAAAAAAAAAGTAATCTCTGTACCCAGTGTGGGGCTTGAACCCAGAACCCCGAGGTCAAGAGTCACATGCTCCACGTTGGGTGTAGAGCTTACTTCAATAAATAAAACTTAAGACAAACAAACAAACAAACAAACAAAAGACTATTCAGGACCTGAAACTCATTACGGACCACACACAAAACAGAAGGTTAGCTTTTAGGGTCAGACACAACACTGGCAGGAAGGTAACTGAAGGAAATGTAGAGGTGACATTTCAGGGGGTGACATAAAGTCCAAGGTAACCACACATCCGGAATCCAAACTCTAGCACCATGCTATCGCTCACACTCTAAGATGACAGCTTTCCTAAGGAAGAATTCCGGGGAAAGTTAATTGTAGCTCTGCAGACCGTCGCCAGCTTCCTGCCCTGTTGCAATTAGGCAGCTTGCCAGCCTCTCACGACAGAGCCAGAGCTTAACTTGGGATTTGGCAGCACAAATTACTTAAAGAGGTTTGGGCCCTGAGGGGTTTTGCTGATTCCCCAGAGATTTTTCAGCAAATCTGTACTATAGGAAAAAAATGAAATCTCACTGGGATGCATCACCTGTATTCCTCATTTCCATACCTGACACTTACCAGGCATCAGTGGGAGGGAAAAGTGGATGGATCCGCTTCCCACCACCACAGAGTCACAAAATAAACTAGGTAAAACTAGCCTCTCACTTTACCCTTGACGAGTGGTTTACAAGGGTTGCACCACTCTGGCCTGTAGACCCAACACCTTAATCAGGTCTCCCGAATGTTCTCCCCACTCAGCCCTGGAGTCAGATGATCTGAGATGAAATTCCTGCTCAGCCACTTACAGGCTGTATGCTTTTAGGCAGTTTACCTAACTGCTCCAATCTTCTTTTTCTTAACCATGAAATGAGGTCAACGAAACCTGTTCTTTCTTCTTACCTCACAGATGACTGTGAAGCTCAAATGACACGTGGAAAGAAAATGCTGCTAACTGGCAGACATATTTAGGAAGGGAAAACATTATCAGGACTTCCCATCTGTGCGTGGGACTTCCCGTCTTCGGTGGGGGGGGGTACTTCTCATCTCTGATGATGAATAAGGGGATGACAGGCCCCAGGGTCTTTGAATTCCTGTCAGGTAGATGCTAAAGAAAATACCCAAAACACTCTGGCCCTTTCTTTCTTTTCTTTTCTTTTTTTTTTTTAAATACCTTAACGTGCAGAGTTTGATTTGAGTTAAGAATGTTACGCTGGGGGGACAACAGACATATCAGAGTTGGTTCCAATGGATTTGTTGTCAACCCTCCTGAGAAGAAACATGGAGCCACTTCCCTTTTCCTACTTCCTCCAAGCTCCACAGGCTCTTCTCATCAGCGTCCCCCTCCCCCACTAGCACCTGCCAAAGGGTAAAAGAGAAAGGGGGCAAGACACATCTCCTGAACCATCATTCCTGTTGCTTATCATTTTACCCACACTTGCTCCTTCACCTGAAATGAAAGAGAAAGGACAGTTACTATAAGACATTCACAATGATCATTTGATTTCCATGTGCTCTCTGTAAAATAGTGCCAAGAGTGTATCCATTTTTAAAAACATCTTGAGAAATAATAAGGAAGCATTGTTATCTTTGTCATTTTTTATGCCAATATCTGAGTAAATACACATTCAAAGGTAGAAGTAGGAGGTCATCTAGCGTAATGCCTGCCATAATAGGCACTCAATAAATATTTATTCAAGGAATAAATGAATATTCATGACTTTAACAATATTTAGTGGTGAAACGATTCATTTTAAAAATTTTTATCTGAAACTCCAATATTTTGTTCAGCCAATTCAGCCTCTCTTTTCCCTACAGAAATTCCTCAGGCCCTTCCTAGGTGCCTCAAAACTGATAGAAAACCTAGAACCTTGTAGAATCATGAACATTTTTATTCTTGTATTTTGGCCTTTCCTCCATGAAGAGATACCTATTTTTAGATTTAAAAATTTGTTAATTGGACTTGTTCAAAGAATATTATTTTGTTTGTACCTCACACATTTTCATCAAATTAGACTCTGAATTCCCCAATAACAAGTATCATGTAATTACACACAAATTACATGTTCTGTTTAACATTCCTTGAAGCCATTCCATTTCATTGAACTTGTTAGTAGAAATGATTGTCAGAAAAAGCAAAAGAATCCTGTCATGTGCCCAGTTTCACCAAGATTCTACAATCCTGTACTGATCTAAGCAAGAAGCAACCTGATTTTTCCTTGGATTCCAGAAGCAGCTGGGACACTTGAGTATAGTTTCTTAAACTGGATGGAAGTATTTATATTTTTTGTGTGTCTTGGTAGGAAGCTGAACTGTATTCTCATGCCATTCACTGCAATGAGGATTTATACAATAAAAGAATTTTTTGCTGGAAGAGAGCTCAAGGGGGCCCTCCAGCCATTTCTCATTCAAAGGCACAACAGTAGACCCTTGGCATTTGAGGAATTCCAAATAACAAATTCCATTACTGACCATGATTTTCCTCACAAAAGTATGTTAGTCCAACGGAAAAGAGCAAAGTGATCTCTTTGGACCCTTCCAGATGGCTGTTGCAAATGAGGCAATATATAGAGAACAGTGAAGTCCAGTAGAAATGGAGATGCTGGCCTTGGCTAGGCTCACTAACTAGCTATGAGATTTGTTCCTACACACCAGCTTTAAGGCACACCAATTCCTATCTCAGCCAATCTAAAATTTACTACTTACCCTGGGCTTTTCAGATCACTTGAGAATCATTTAAACTCTGGAGGTTATATCTGAGATAGAGGTCCACTTTATTCTAAAAAAATCATCTGAGATCGCATCGCAGGGGAGTCAGTCCTACGAATCTCCTCATGAGACACCATCGGTCAGTCAGTCAGTCAGTCAGTGACCATCTACTTAGCCGTTCCAACATCACCGTTGCTAACTCCAGAGCAAATACAGTCCCTTCCGGAATGTGGTTCCAAAGTTCTGGCACCTTTTTTAAAGGTCAATGGCACAAAATTCTGCTCCTGATGCCACAGATGTTTGTTGGTATTTTCCATCAATGTTTGCTTTTTTGTGTTCTATTTTAACTGCATCATTTGAAAATGACACAATTAAATAACTATAAAAAACATACACCATAGACAAAGAGGTCTCAATTAAGAAATAGAGAGAATCTCTAACCGCTTTCTAAGGATTTGAGGCAAACTCTGACATCAGATGAGAAAATACCATCATAATTGGAGTAGGAATTATTCGCAAGCCAATCAGTCTCCCACATCCCGACATCATTACCAGGAATAGAAACACGTTCACTCATCTGAAGTGATTCAGGAAAACCTCTGTTTTTGAATTTTTTTAAGAAAATGTTTAAATGATATTTCTTAAGTTTTGTACCACTCGTTCTACTGAAAGAATTTGAGACAATTTATACATCAATGTAAGTCAAGACACAAGATATTGAACACAGAGAGAAAAACCCAGATTGTACGTAAGTAACGTGCACTTGTGGTCCCCAGAATAGAGCCACTTGGTGACCCTTGGTAAAAATGCCAGGTTTCTTCTCGGCTAAAGCAAATTAAAAAGCCCACAAACAATAAGCAAGCCCACGAAACATAAGCAAATCCATTATTATCTAGAGATAGGATTTGCACCTTCATCACATTTTTGAAAATAGGTAAGAGATTTTTTTTTTTTGAAAATTCAAAAGAACGAAGACTCAAGCAAAGAATGTCTCCTTCCCAAAGACAACCACAGCCAACCAGTTTTGTGTAGCGTCCCCAAGGCATCCTGGGATGATACAAGCATGTGAATAACAGTTCCCCCTCCCCAACCTTCTTTCCTCTCTATTTTAGTAGCATTTGTAGCAACCAAATTCCAGTTAATTTGCAGATTTCCCACACCGTACTCTGCCTGCCCGGGAACTGGGTCCAGAGTCCAGGGCCTCCCACAGTACATGTGGGGAGGGGTCCAGACAGATGCTGAGATTGTCACTGGTTCCCCCAGGACCAGGGCTGGGCAGTCCATCCCCTTGCCCATGTAGGACCACACATGGCCTGCAGGCCTTGGTGCCAGACTGCTCGAGGCCCTACCTGCCCAATTCCCAAGGGCTCCCTACCTCCCATTCCTGGCTTCTGCAGGAAAATTGTGTCCCTCTGTCACTCTAGCAGAGCCCTCAATGCCCATCATCCTGTCCCTTTCTTTATCTAAAAAAATTCTCTTCTAGTTTGAGGTAAGGAGACCTTCTTCATCCTTTGATATTTCTCTAAACATTTTACCTGAGCTCAGAGTCCCTTGCATCCACCTACATTTTTAAGGAAAGCAAAGCCAGGAAGTCTTGCCAGCTATTTCCTGTTTTCTTCCTTGCCCCATTCCTCTCCTGAAGGACAAGCAAGAGATCTCCTTGACAACTGGAAGGGGGCAGGGGAGCATAGCAAATTATCCATTCCCTCTCCAATGGTCTTCAGGACCCTGCATCCTCCAGCTTTTCTCCACCTCCACCGACTGGCACCACCTGCCCCCTCCCTGCACTGCAGCCAGGAGCTCTTTCCAGGGTCCTTTGTACTCGATGTGCTCTTGATACTATAGGGCCTTTCACATGCTGTTGACACTGTCTGAAAGTCTCTTTCCCTCTTCTCTAGTAATTAACCCTTTCCAGCTCAGATGCCACTTCTTCGGGAGCCTTTCTGTGCCTGTGTGTCCCCTTTTAAAATATTCTATAGCACAGTATTCCCCTCCTAGTAGCCATTATCCCACTTGGTACTTAATATTTACGTGCCCACCTCTCTTTCTAGGCTGTAAGCTCCATAAGCTCAGACTATCTGGCTTTGAGATCACTCTTGCTTTGCATAGAATCTGGCACTTAAATAAATGCTGAACCCAATGACTAAAGGAAAGAAAGAAAGAAAGGGAAAGGAAAGGACAGGAAAGGAAGAAATTCAATAAGTAAACTCAATAAATAAATGCTGATTAAGTGAATGAATGTGCCCACTGCCTCCTTCTCCTTGGCTCTCTGCTCTTCTGTGAGCCCCTGTGATTTAGCTTTTGTATGTATCACCTGTCAAGGAGATACACACTTTCCACTAAGTGGTAAGATAGCCTTCTGTATCAGCTGTCTGGGTGGCTCAATCAGTTAAGCCTCTTACTTTTGATTTCAGCTCAGATCATCTCAGAGATGTGAGATTAAGCCCCACATTGGGTTCCACACTCAGTGGGAGTCTGCTTGAGATTGTCTCCCTCTTTCAGCCCCCACCTCTCAGATAGATAGACAAATCTTAAAAAAAAAAAAAAAAAAAACCTTCTGTATCGTATTCCTTTAAACCTCTCCTCTTGGCTACTGATAGATGGTTGCACTCAGGGGTTCTTGCTAAATTTTGGATTTACCATTGAACACATTTGTGGGTGCTATAGTTAGCCCAACCCCTTTAAAATAATTTCCTTCTTTTCCTTTTATTAAGCTTTTGTAAGCATGAATTACGCATTCCCACCTGAAAGCTTGAATACGTTTTGGCCTTGCTTTTTAGCCTGCAGTCTTAAGGGTCATGGGAATAAGAAATTTGAATTGCATTCAATTTTCAGCTAAAGGAAACTAACTTTTGAATTGAGTCTTGCAGACCATGCACAATGAATGGCCTATTTTGTTTAATGACTGGCAAATCTGTGAGTCACACCAGTATAATTACCTAATTCACACACCCAGTTGATGTGCAATTCATCAGAGTTGTAGCCATACTCACCTGCCAGAAAGTTCTGCAGTCTTCCAGTCAGATAACTGATCTATACACATCAACACTCTTCAAAGACCAAAATTACGTCAATGAACTAGAATTTAGGAGACCTTTGGCTAACTTCTGGAAGTAGTATGAGGCTGGATGTAAGAGATGGTGACCCCGAAATTTATACGGGAGAGAATTCAGAGCAGCAGTCTGGTTGGAAAATGAGGATAGAAGCTGCTTTTGTGTAGAAAATGTCAAGCATCCGCATCATACAATAGGGAGCTGGGTTGACGAAGATTCTGAGAGAAGAGGGAAGGCTAAAGAGTCCCATTCCTCACCTCTTGGCTCCAACTGGCATTTGACTTCCTGAAAACAAACTGCTGGTTTTTTCTGCCCCCCACCCCAGCCCCTTCCTGGAATAATGGTAGCTTTTAATAATGGTATTGTCACTTTAAAACTTCAATTAGAGCCCACAATCTGCTTAACTCACTTTACAGTGCCTAGCACCAGAAACAAAAGGTGCTTAGTAAATATATCTTGATTGGGAGAAATAGAGTAATGCACAGTGGTTAAAAATAGGGTGCCCATATATATCTCTTCCATGCATATTGGGAAATAAATTTTACTTTTGGCGCCATTTAAGATTTAACACTTGCAGAAATAGTTCTCCTTTTTGCTCTTTATATTTTAGTAGGTTCTGCCTGTCTGGCTGGCTCTCTTTCTCTCTCTCTCTAGTTATTTCGGTGCACCAAAAATTATTGAAAAACATTTTTAAAAGATTCTCCTCTCCTCTTTGGAAATCAACTCTAAAACCTTTAAAGCCAAAAGGTAGTATTTTTCACAGATTTAAAAGGAGCTGCAGGCACCACACTAGTGATAAGTTACCAGGGTTCCAACGTGGTAGAGATTTTTTTCATTCAACAGTGAAGAGATCATTCTCTGAGACATTTCCTGACGTTTCAGGAAGTGCAGTGTGGGTTTCTAGGAGGAGCAAGAAACTGACCCTGCAATTCAGGAAATAGCCAGTAGGTGGCGTAAGCGGTGCAATCAAGCCCCAATCAAGGCCACGATCAAGTTTCCACGAAATGTTGAAAAGCACTTTTTATTTTTCCACTGTGGAGTTTCGCCTTAAGACAATCGACCCTGTCTGATTTTATTAGATGCTATGTGATGACACTTCACATCCCAAAGTTTAACGTAGAATAAAATAAAATATAAACCTTGAAAGCATGATTATTTGTGTATCCATTCCCCCAGGGTCCCTGGATATGGACCATCTCTTGCCATCCTTCCGTTCCCGGTGGCATCGAGGGCACTGAAAGGACTGTCTGCTCTGGAAGGCTCTCTGTACATGCTTGTCGAATCGAGGTCTTCATCATCAAGAGGGATCACATCGTGGTCATCAAATCCTGACTTGATCGCGTCTCACCTGTGTGCCTTTTCTTCTGGGTCCTTTTCTAGGGCCCCTGCCTTTCGGGAATGACGAGTGGGGCACTTCAGACATGCAGAAGAAAATGCGGGTGTTTTCTGAATTTAGTCTGCAATCTCGCTCTCCTCCTGAGGCTCCGCCATTACTTTCTCGGACCAAGAAGAAACCACTAAACCTCCAGCTCAGTTCAAGGATCTGATCCTTGACAGAGAGCCTTGCTACTCAGGGTGTGGTCTGACCCCAGTCATACTGGCCCCAGCTGGGAGCTTGCTCAAGTCTCAGACCCCACCCCAGGCCTCCTGAGTCACAATCTGCATTTTATAGGATCCTAGGCAATCTTCCTGCCCATTACCTTTTGAGAGGCCTGAGACAGGCCCTTAGGGCACAGAGCTCAGCCTCTCCTAGATAAAATGCTAGTCACCTCGGTAGCCTTCCCCTCCCCTGCCTCTCTCCCTTAGGTGCATCTGGCCAATGAATCTTCAGGGATGAATGAAGTCTGTCACAGGAGTGCCCCCGGCCTACTAGGCCTCACCTCACATCACAATATGGTAGACCGCTCAGAGGTCTGGCAAGACTCCCGCTTGGCCCCGTTCATGGCTACCCCCAACCCTAACAGAGGCCTCCTTGCTTCAGCTATAGAACCTCCCTCTGGCAGGGCCAACAGGTGACTCCCAGCGACTTTTGGGTCCTGCCTGGGCCACTTCAGAATCTCAGGGCAGCTTGGTAAAACCCTTCCTGAGAGCCTTCACCCACCTGACTATATCTGGCTACTACTCCGGCTTCCCTCCACCAGGTATCGAGGCAAGTCACTGACCCTGCAAGTCAGCCTCCCCCGGAACCCCAAATTAGTCAGAGGGCAGACTCATCTGACTTCCACACGCTCCTCAGTTGGTCCAGAATATCTTCCCCGTGGCCAAAGCACAGAGGAGGGAAATCAGGAGACAGACATGGAAAGCTTCCTGTTTGCCATCTTGCAATCCTCCCAGATAAAGATATACATTAGGCAAGAGGCAGATGGATGCCTCAGGAAGATGAGGGTCCTGCTCAGGTATTCCGGAAGTTTCAGAGGCACGCACATTCATCATTCTATTTGGGCTCGCACAGAGCCCCCACACAACAGATGCTTGCTGCCTCACGGCTGAATGGGCACCTCATTTCTCCTGGCTCTACTTCCTTATATTAGGAACATGAACAGCAACAAGCACGACAGACCTTGTATCACAGGGAGGTGGGGGGCATGAGCTGAGGTCACGGACGTCTGGAAACTTTGTATACTGTTAATGCTGAAAAAGCGTGACCACCTCTCACTGTTTGGAGCTTGTAGTGTAGAAAGCACTGTTACATGTAGTGTCTCATTTTATCTTTACAACCATCTTTTGAGTTGGGTAGAACAAGTATGATTGATTCTCATTATCGGTGGTCCTTAAGTTCTATAGAGTCTCCACAAACACTGAATTAGCAAATGCGGAACCATGGCTCCTAGCGGAAATACTGGCTTAGGTTCCTGCCAGTCCCTGGTCACATCATTTTCATCGGTTGATCATTACTAAACGTGCTTCCTATATGCTTCTGTTTAGAGACACCTCGTGTAACACATACTGCTGGTTTATTAGCATCGAGCTCCTGGCCAACAGCACTGGAACTCATGCTTGGGTGAAGCTCAGCTAAGACGTGTTTTTCCATAAAGCGCATCACAGCCTTCTTGCGCTCAGGAGCACTGTGCAGCACCAGCGCTAGGCTCGGGCTGTTTTAAACAAAACCCAAATGCACAAAAATTTTGTTAGATGTAGCACTAAGTAAACGCTGCAGAAAGGACACTTGGTCACAGTATGGGGGCAGGAACAAGAAGGCAGTGTGCCCTGCTGCCTTGTCTGACACCCTGTAAGAAAGGGTGGGTGCATCAGACAACTCAAATGTTTCTCGGCTCTGCGTGAAGCCTCACTTGATCACAAAAGTGCCGTGAGCAATGTGGGGGATTCAAATACGTTTTGGAAGGAGGCACACTCACAATACAGAATCCATGGGTGACAGGGTTCCACTGAAGTGTAATCCCCATTTCACAGGAACAAAAGCTAAAATGTTAAATGACTTGTCCGAGGCCACACTACCAGTGAGCATCGCAACTAGGGTGTGAACCGAGGCTCCTGGTCCAGCTGCAGCTTTTCTCTGGTGACTGCTGGACTCATCTTCCCTTCAGCAGCCAGCAGCCACTCACCAGGACAGCTGCCGTACGTTCAAATTCCCATGCAAGCTTCTGGGAGAGGAACCTCTGGGGCCACCTGGCTGAAATGAGCCAGAAAAAACCCGAGAGACCATATTTTGGTTTCCTCTTGCACCATCACACAGAACTGGAGACTGAGGTTATTATACTTAATCTGTGCAAAGAGAAGCAATAATCTAGTTTCGTGTTGGTTCTGATTGTCTTCTATCCCCTTCACCACGATTCCTACTCGGACAAGATGAGAAATGTTCCATGACACTGCCGTGAGGGACAGGAGGAATACAAAAACGGATAAAAGACTTAAAACACAGAAAGAAAGAAAAAAACCCTCTGGAGAGAAGCCTCCCCTAATTCTCAGGTTCATGAATTCCTACTCCAGTATCTTCTTCCTGCTATTTAAAGCATTATCCCCTGGTCACATTTCAAACCGGGGACAGGTGATCACGTATCCAGTGGCTTAGAGACCATCACACTGGCCACTCTCAGTATCTGCCTAACTCCAGATTGTCTGGCCAGGCCTGCTCAACCTCTCCAATCCTGACCACCCCAAACACCTGGTTCTTCCCCTAAACCTGGCCTCCCTGCAGCCTCCCCAAGACGACGCAGTCCAGGCCACCATCCTTAGGCAATACCTTGCTAACTGTCCTTCTTTCCATCTCTCGTTTATTCTCAGTACACCAGCCAGTGTGACCTTTAAAACATAAGTTGGATCGTGACACCCTGTCAACTCTTGGATGGCTTCCCATCCTACCCAGAGCAAAAGCCAGAATCCTACAGGCCCCACATTATTTCATCTGCCATTTGCCCCCTAAACGTCCCCTCTGCTCTTCTCCCCTCACTCACTCTGCTTAGTGGCTTCCCTGAAAATGCCAGGTGCCCTCCGTACAAACAGTTCCCTGTTTGTAAGGTTACCTCTCCTGACCACACATTGTTGCAGGCTCACTTGCTAACCTCATTCAGTTCCCTGCTCGACTGGCAGGTGTTCAGTGAGGTCCTGCCTGACCACCTTATTTAAAACAGCGACCTCAAACATGGTTGGACTTTTTACCCCTTTCTCCACTTTATTTTCTTTTTTTCATGGCACTCATCACCATCTGACATTACTGTCAGTCTCTGTCACCAAGTCATAAGCTCTGCAAGGGCAAGAAGTGTTTTTCCATTTTGTTGGTTCTTTTTAATTCATGGAAAAATTCCTGGTTCATTGGAACCTAAAATTGCAGTTGGAGGGATGAGTACATTTTCAGATTGGAAGGAGTTTTAAAAATGGCAATACCCAGGGGCACCTGGGTATCACAGTCGGTTGAGCATCCAACTTTTTTTTTTTTTAAAGATTTTATTTATTTATTTGACAGAGATAGAGACAGCCAGCGAGAGAGGGAACACAAGCAGGGGGAGCGGGAGAGGAAGAAGCAGGCTCACAGCAGAGGAGCCTGACGTGGGGCTCGATCCCATAACGCCGGGATCACGCCCTGAGCCGAAGGCAGACGCTTAACCGCTGTGCCACCCAGGCGCCCCGAGCATCCAACTTTTGATTTGATTTTGGCTCAGGTCATTAGCTCAGGGTCCTGCGATCAAGCCCCACATTATTGGGCTCAGGTTGGAGTCTGCTTAAGATTCTCTCTCCCTCCCCTCTTCCCCTCCCTCTCATGCTCTGTCTCACTCTCTAAAATAAGTAAATAAGTCTTTTTTAAAAAATGGCAATACCCACATTGCTCCTTGCCCTGCTTTCCCACTGAGTAGCCAGTGTGAACCCTGCTGTCCCAGGCGCTCCAGCCTACGGTAAACGGGGGGGCGGGGGGGAGGAAGAGTAAAGGGGGCTGCAGCTTCCCACTCCTTTGGACACCTAAAATGTGAAAGAAATAATGTAGCAATGAGAATGTCCTTAAAACGGAGGCTGAGGAGTGCCTGTGTGGCTCTGTCTGTTAAGTGGCTGCCTTCAGCTCAAGTCATGATCTCAGCGTCCTGGGATCAAGCCCCACACTTCCTGCTCAGCAAGGAGCCTGTTCTCTCTCTCCCTCTGCCTGCCACTCTGCCTACTTGTGCTCTCTATCTCTCTGTTAAATAAATAAATAAAATCTTTAAGAAAAAAAAAAACAGAGGCTGAATGTGTATTTCCATTCCTCGCAACCTCAGAGAAAAGCCAATGAATAAAACAAGGAGTGGATTCTCCTGGGAAAATCCGTGTTTGGCCGTCATCATAGGAACAGTCATAGTGGGGCCAAGAGACCTGGGTGGAGGCTGTGCCTGCAGCGGGAGCAAACTGGGTGGTGGGGTCAGTGAGGCTGGGGACTCCTGGGGTGTCTTCTCCACTCCCCACCCCGGATCCCTTCTAGTCCTGTCCTGCCCCCCTCAGCAGCCACCGGGCTGGTCTCCAGTGGCACCCCCCCTTTGTTCTGAGCTTGCTGGGCATCCGGTGTAGATGGCTCCACCACCATACCTCCAGGAACATCACCAGGCAGCCTTGTACCCCACTTGTGTGCAGAGGCTCCCCACGGCTACATGAACGGGAACTATGTGAAGGAACCTTCGATGCGATGAAGAGGAGGCCGGCTCCCTCCCGTGCTGTCCTTCATTCCAGAGAAGCATGCAGCTCCTCTGAGGTCATGCAGCACAGCACAGCCCCTCAGAAACAGCCCCACCTGCTAGCGGCCCCTGGCCAGAGGCTCAGGGGAGCAGCCGAGGTTTGGAGGTGCTGCAAGGAAACAGGGACCTGAGACCGCAGGACCCCATGGTGGAGCAGAAACCGAACCCCGAGCCCCAGCTCCTCTGTCACCGAAGCCTGGACGAGAGCAGGGGGACGGCCCCATTGTTCTGTGACTCCTGCTGTGCTTAGTTTCCAGGTGATCATAGAAAGCATTACATGTGCTCACACCAGGGGTTCTTTGTCTCCACTTCATGCTTGACCTACGTTTGTGATCAGTGATTGTTGTCACCGACATCTTTTGAGCCAGACTCCGGGCTAAAGTGTCCCTGGCTGTGGTCACCCGGGCCTGGGAGGTAGGCACTTCCTGGCCCCCACTTTACAGGCAAAGAACTGAAGCTTAGGGAAGTCTGGAAATGATGCCAAGGCACTGGGGCAGGGGCAGTACTGGAACTCTCTTCTGTCACCTCCATGTTCCCAGCTCTCCTTCAGCACGGTCTCCGTCCGTCCTTCAGAATGGCTAGAAGGAAAATCAACAGACGCCCGAGTCCTGAGCAGCCCCAGGGAGGATTTGCAGCACACAATGATCTGAAATGGAAAAAAAAGAGGCATTTCTAGACCCAGAACATATTTGCTCCAAGTAAGGAGAACTTTGTCTTCCACGGAATCACACACCAGGTGAGGATGGAGCCGCGGCTCTGATAGGAAGGAACTTAAACCCTTTCAGCAATCGTTTCCCTGCAGGGGAAAAGCGGGAATAGTACAATAGGTACTATTTTACTAATTTTTAAAGCGCAATTACGAAAACACTTTTAGGTGCAGAGACAAACCAGCAGCGTGAAATCGATCTTGATGACCTGGACCTTGCAAGGAGAAGCCCCGTCACCAGGTGGAACTCAGCCAAGGGCAGAGGTGGTGACCTTGAGACCGCATCATCTAGACTTTGATCAAGGAGGTGCCAGTGCGCTTGAAATATCCAGGTCTGGGAAAGAAATCACCCATGTCCTCCTGGTCACACCTGCTGCTGGAGGCTCAGGGATGAGGGGCGGGGGAAGCTGGTCCCCAGGGACAATTTAAGGAGATCCCACTTGTCCCAGAGCTTGTCAGCAGGAGGTCTCCATTGCCAGCTTTGATTTTTGTTCAAAGGACAACTTGGAGAAAGCTGCCTCCCTCAGAGCTCATGGAGCTTTCCCTCCTTCCTACACAGCTGGCTTTCCCAAGGGCTCAAATCTGTGAGCCTTGCTGCCTCATCACATAACTAGCATCATCCTTCATGTCTTACTGAGATTACCTGTCCATCGATCTCTACTCCCTGCTGGACTTGGAAGTTTCTAGATGGCCCAAACGTACATATCTTCTATTGTATTTATTTATTTATTTTTAGAGAGGGAGAGGGGTGGGGGAGGAACAGAGGGAGAGGGAGAGAGAGACTCCGAAGCCGACTCCACGCCCAATGTGGAGCCGGGTGCAGGGCTCAGTCTCACCACCCTGAGATCGTGACTTGAGCCCGAAATCAAGAGTCAGAGACCTGACCGACTGAGCCGCCCAGGCGCCCCATGTATCTTTTGAGTCCCTCACACCATGCCTGGCCCACAGTCGTGCCATTCATCGGCCCTTGATGACATAATAGATTAGCCCCGAAGTCCAGATTGCCTAAGCAGACCTGGAGGAATTTCACAGAACCCGCCCCGGCCTGCACGCTTCTGACAGAGGCCAGGCTGGAAAAAGCAGAGCGAACCATCCTCCTGAGGCCAGAAGTGGGAGACGTGTGGAGAAACAGAATGCAACTGTCTTCCACATCCTCGTCCTGTCGGAGCAGGACCCCCCTCACGGGAGATGTGACCAGTAAACCTACGCGTTAGCCCACGACTGCGTCACTTCAGCGATTCCCCCAATTCCAAGCGAATCTAGAACGCTCCTTCTGTCCCAACACTGAAGGCCCCACTGCCGTCTGTGGCGGCGGCATTAAGAGACATTTTTTTAAAAATGTAGCTCACATTGCTGGCCTGTCGGCCCCGAGTCTTCAGTGCGTTTGCCTAAGTCAGGAGCGCTCTATCCCCGCACATTTGGGCCTACACCTAAACCTGGCATCAGTCATGAAATCGTGCTGTACGGTCGCGGCTGGGGACACCGAGGCAAACGCTCGCAGGCTGTATTCACGGTAAGGCAGGCACACGCTTCTGCGCTCGCTGCAACACCGTCCTGTTCGGAAAGTTTACTCTTCATATACATAGAGAGGTGGGTTGGATACTTTTCCTAAGGACACAAAATACACTGCAGAAAAAGAAACAGAACTATCTTCAACATTTGCCAAAAAAGCAACTTGATAAAGAAGAGAAAATACAACTTTACTTTCGGTGCCTCGACACATACTGGATACAGACTTAAAAAAAAAAAAATTACAAATGTCTACACCTTTGTGTTCTTAAAGTATTACTTATATTGAGTATAAGGCCATTGTCCTTTTCAAAATAGGAGGTTTTCTCTACCTATATAACTACACAGTGCTGTCCCATCATTTAATTGGGACCCCGAGTTGCCCTGGATGATTCTGGACGTGAGGATGAAAATCTGCCCCTGACCTTCATCCTTCCACACGCTTACTGGGTGCCAGGCCCGGCAGGACATTTTGAAGGGATGACTGCTGATAAAATGCCTGCCCTCGGGGCCCGTATAACCGGGAGATGGGCATTAAGGAGGGCACGTGTGGTGATGGGCACTGCGTGTTACACGCAACTAATGAATTGTTGCACACTACATCAAAAACTAATGACGTGCTTTATGCTGGCTAACTGAACGTAACAAAAAATAAATAAAAAGTAAAGAGAAAAGGGGGCCAGTGTATGGAGGAGGGCCAGACCCAGGGTGTGTGAGGCAGAGTAAGTGGCCAGAGAAGGTGGATGGAGGTGGCCCTTGAGGGAGAACAAGCCAGCCAAAAGAAGAGCCGAGAGCAAAGCAAACCAAATGGAAACAGCAGCAGCTTCCAGAGCTCGGGGCTTGAGAGGCCCAGCCAGCGACAGGGCCAGAGCTCTGTGGTCTGGGAGAAAGCTGAGAAGTTGCTTGGGCAGAAGTTTGAGTGTAATCTAGGAGGATGGGAAGCCACTGAAAGATTTTAGTGAGGAAACCACATGACTGACGTACAATTTTTAAAGATCATTCTCTTTATCTTGGTTGTGGTTACATGAATCTACACACGATATGATTGCAGACACACACCCACACACACAAGCACGTCGGGTCATAAAGTCCTCTCTGGGCTGCACCAGGGCCAATATCCTGCTTTGACATTTATTTGTTGTTTTGATAATTGTGCAACATGGTATTACTGGCAGAAACTGGGTGGTGGGTACACGGGATCTCCTTGCACGTTATTTTTTGCACCTTCCTGTGAATCTATAATTATTTCAAAAGAAAAAAGTTCAAAAAAAAATCATTCTGGTTCCAGGGTAGAGAACGGATGGAAGGGAGGTTTTGCAGCAAATATGACAAGACACGGTGGTGGGGCTTGGAGCAGAGGGAGAGGGAGAAAGAGAAGGGATTCAAATTTTAAAATTGAGGGGCGCCTGGGTGGCATAGCGGTTAAGCGTCTGCCTTCGGCTCAGGGCATGATCCCGGTGTTGTGGGATCGAGCCCCACATCAGGCTCCTCCGCTATGAGCCTGCTTCTTCCTCTCGCACTCCCCCTGCTTGTGTTCCCTCTCTCGCTGGCTGTCTCTCTCTCTGTCGAATAAATAAATAAAATCTTTTAAAAATAAATAAATACATTTTAAAATTGAAACAGAAACTCTCAGCAGAGTAGCTGTTACAGGGCCAGGGATGGGGCAGTGGGGGAGGGGAGAGGATGACTCAGGGGATGGAGGCTTCAGCAGCGAGCTGGATTGTGGTTATACTCTGTAACATTTTTCTGGGGGGGTGGGGGAATCCCGGGGAGAAAAGTTTGAACTGGCAGTCTCTTCAAAATAACAACCCTAAATAAGCATCTTGGACACAGCATGTCATTAATAATACTGGGAATAAAACACTTTGAAAAGAGGGGATTTTAGACAGTCCAGGAGTGAAATGAAGTTAGAAACTCTGGACTCTGATCCAGGTATTGCTCTGTATTGTGTGACCCTGGACAAATCATTTCTTTCCCTCAGAGCCTCTCTACTCACCTGCAAAAAAATGGACTAAACAGAAGATCTCTGAAATTCTGCCTTAAAAATTCCGAGAGGGGCACCTGGGTGGCTCAATCAGGTAACCATCTGCCTTCAGCTCAGGTCATGATCCCAGGGTCCTGGGATCAAGCCCCACATCGCGGCTCCCTGATCAGCAGGAAGCTTGTTTCTCCCTCTCCCACTCCCCCTGCTTGTGTTCCCTCTCTCATTGTGTCTCTCTCTGTCAAATAAATAAAATAAAATCTTTAAAAAAAAATTCCGGGAAACAATACTGATGTTGGAAGACCCTTTTTATATCCTTACTGACTCCAGGCATGGTAAGTGGCACAGTGGCTTGTGTTTTCTCTGGACACCAATTCTCAGAACATAAGTTGCTTTTAATTTCCATCGAGGCCAACTTTGCATTGCAGAAAGAGCCCCCGGGTGGCTCCCAGTCCAAGAAAATCAGCATCGTTGCAAAGTCTCCCAGCCCGTGTGTGGGCAGTAATAAAATACACTGTGCACCCCGGAAAGTTCTTCTATTTTGTTTAATTTAAGCGCTCCACGGTCTGCACCTGAATTAGCCTCAAGCCACGGAGAAGCCACTGCTGACGGAGTTGAAACCGTATCTGGGCTTCATGGATACAGTCGGTGTCCATTTAGTGCGCCTGGCTCACTGCCACCACGTCCCACTGCCTTCAGCCTCCTCTGCCACTCTGCTTAGACCCTTCCTGCCTGAACCACGGGCACGGTCATTTCCCTGCAGGCTGTATTTTCAGTTTGATTTGATTGATGCGCTGCATTTATCAGACTGCAGGTGTGGCCTTGCCACGTGAATATCTCTTACGAAGCCCAAGGAAAGGGGTCTCTGAAAAGGCACAGGTTCCAGAAACACACTAGCATGAGCCCTACACGCGTACGAGAGCCTGACAGGAATCCAGACTCTGCTCCGGGACAGAACGCAGGCATCCCTCTTTCCCTTGACTCAGTGGGCATTTATTTGGGGGCCTGCTAGGTGACATGGGTGTCCGAGGGGACCAGGGAGAAGCTGCCACTTCAGGGAGTCTTGCTGAGGCCACGTGTCCCAGACAGAGAGACACCCAGAGAAACTCAATCCGAGGGGCCCTCCCAGCAAGGAAATCACTTTTCAGATCACACACAACTGGATTTTCCAGGTGAGGCCTCTGAACGGGGATCGTATGAGCAGGTGCATCTGGAGAGAGTTGTCACCTGCCCGCAGGTGGGAGGTGGCTGAGCGGGTATCTGGCTTCAGTGTCCTAACCTAACCTACTCTAACCTACCCTAACCTACCCTACCCTAACCTACCCTAACTTAACCTAACCTACCCTAACCTACCCTAACCTACCCTAACCTACCCTACCCTAACCTAACCTACCCTACCCTAACCTACCTTGACCTAACCTAACCTACCCTAACCTACCCAAACCTACCCTAACCTACCCTAACTTAACCTAACCTACCCTGACCTACCCTAACCTAACCTAACCTACCCTACCCTAACCTAACCTACCCTAACCTAACCAAACCTACCCTAACCTACCCTAACCTACCCTACCCTAACCTACCCAAACTTAACCTAACCTACCCTGACCTACCCTAACCTAACCTAACCTACCCTAACCTACCCTACCCTAACCTAACCTACCCTAACCTAACCTACCCTACCCTAACCTAACCTACCCTAACCTAACCATACCATACCATCCGAACCAGTAGGCTGCGATGCCACTACCCCACAGAGCCGTGTGAGCTGTGGCCGGCAGCCCGAGAAGCAGCCCCCCACCTCTGACTCTGGCCCTCGGTTTCCCAGGCCTGAAGGTGGATGGAACGCATTGCTGAAGCCTTTGGCATTTCAGTGCTGCCGGGGCGCGTGAAAGCCCCGAGCATCTCCAGTTGCTCTGCTGAGCTCAGTTGCAGACACAGTGTTCCACTGGGTGGGGCAGGCTTGGGGGCAGGTGTGTCACACAAGCCATCCGCTGTGTGCCCGACTTGGTGAGACCTGTGCCGCTGGCAAACCACCGAGAGTACCAGGCTGGCTTCTAACCCCCCATCTCCAGCCTCGAGTCAGTGTGAACCACTGTTATCCGAGGTTTGGGCTGCGTCAAGAGTGAGCCCCCATGACCGCTCAGAAGTCATACGCACATGCACAGTCACTGCCCCCTGCCCCCCACTATTTGCTGCTCATTGCATCATCTGCTGCCCCATAGGACCACGAAGACATGGAGGGGGGAAGACCAGTCCACTTTGTCATTTTGCAGCAAGGAGTTCTGGGCATTTTCAGAGCCGCCCCCCCCCAGCCCCGGGGAGAGCAATGCATTAAGCACTGGGCAGGGGTACTGGCGCGTGCATAAGCAGGAGTTGGTGACAGATTGGCCACTTTGTCAGGCCAGCCTACGTGCTCTCACCGAGGTTCCCAAGGGGTAGCCTCTCTGGCTGCATGAATCTGAGGAAGCTTCTGTCGCAGGGGAGGGGCTTGTCGTGATGCTAAAGTCTCCCCCATGGGGCAGCTCTCCTGCGCTCCCAGTCCTGCCAGGCAGTGACAGGCTGCTCAACAATGGATTATCCCCAAATGTTCTCCAACAGAATCCAAGTCTGATCAACACCCTTGTCAAAGGAGACGGCCTACATCGAGAGAGATCAAGGGTCATCAGAGTAATGCTGCTTTCCTGAAACCGACATATGTGGCGCTCAAAGATGGAACGCACCTGAGCTATGGGGTCGTATACTTCTAAAAGCAACCTGGACAGGGCAGTGGTTTGGTTGCCCAGAATGGGTTATAGATGCCTTGAGTCTGTTTCACCTGCTGCTATGAACCAGGGCCCCATGTGCACACTTGGCGAGCCTTCCCTCCTCGTGCAGGAGCTCCTACCAGCGGTCGTGTGTGCAGTGAGTAAAGCCCAGGAGGCTGGGGGCAGCTGGCCCACAACAGTAGGGCTCGGCCACAAGGAATGGATTTGGCAGACACCTCTGAGGACAGAGCAGTGATGGTATCTCTGAAAGTCCAGTGATCAATCATTGGCTTGAAAATGGTGACTACTCCCTTCCTTCTACAATTCACTTCCTGATTGGGTCCCTGAAAGGCCAGCCCCCATGCCAACCGGTGCCCTGATTTTTAAAGCAAGAAAGGAGAGAAAGAGATCATGTGTCGGGAGCAACTTCCTGTGATTATCTGATGGAATCATTCGAGTTTCGATTTATAACCAGACCACAAATGCTGTCTAAGATGATAAGCACGTATACGTTCTTGCCCACACCCAGGCATTACTTGTCTTCTAGGCATTAACATCACCCCACGTAGCTTATTAGTTATATAACTGGTAATTTTATATAAATCATGTTAATTAGGGATATTGCCTGTGTGTTCTTACCATGTTGCCTTAGGTACTCATACGACAGGTGCTCAAAAATCCTTGTTGAACGAAAGAGCAAATGAATTAGAAGGCAAACATCAAGTCAACCATAAATCAACCCAGAGTCTACCACTGGCTGGACATGAAGGCATTGCTTCTCTCTGGTCCCTTTTATGGACTGAATTATGTCTTCCCAAAATTCTTATATGGAAGCCCTAACCCCAAGAGTGGCTGTATTTGGAGACGGGCCTCTAAGGAGGTCATTAATGTTAATGAGTTCATAAGGGTGGGGCCTTGATCCAAAAGGATTAGTGTCCTTAACACCAGAGAGGGTCCCCCCACCCCCCACTGCCATTCGAGGGTATGAGGTGACAGCCACCTACAAGCCAGGAAGAGGGCCTTCTCCAGAACCCAACCACACATCTGATCTCAGACCTCCAGCCTCCAGAAGTGTGAGAAATCAACATCTGGTGGGGAAGCCCCCTAATCTGTGGTATTTTGTTATGGTGCCCAAGCTGACTGAGACAGTCCTCTACCCGTGGGCCTCCTCCAGGCTCCCTGCGGTTTTTCTGTTTTTATCCCCCAGAGTCCTGGCCCTCATCTCTTGGTGTCAACCTAGAGATGCTTAATTCTAAAAAAAAAACATCTGTCCAGTCTCATGACTCACAGCATGACTTGAATGTGTTATTCCTCCTACAGAGTCCCCGTATTTTCTTTTCCTAAAACTAAAGCATTCATAGCAAGAGGGAATTACCAGCGAGAAGATGAGAAGACCCCAGGCAGCCACACGAGGAGTCAAACTCACTCTGGGGTCTAGGAATGAGGACTTCCCCTTAAGGATACACATGTGTGAGAGCAAGGGAAATGGGGAATCCCGGGAAAGCTGGCCCAGCAACCACCTGGCCGCAGGGAAGAACAGCCCCCCAGAGAGCAGACCCCTAGCACAGGAGCCAGAAGGAACCCCATTCAAGGCCGTTCTGGCCGACAGCTATCCTGTCTGCAGTGGCCGGAGAGTGGGGATCCCCACGTCAGGGTGAGCCCCCCTCGCCGTCCTCCCTGTCCAGCTCCTGCCTGCCCTGCAGCCCTGGCCCCTCGGCCTCCCTGCCTTCTGCTCTCTGGTCACTGCTGCACACTCAAGGCCCCTCCCCGTGTGTGTCCGCAAGTCTTTCTTCAGGATCCCTCACCAACTAGAAGCTTCCACCTGGTTCTCCAAAGCAAACTCCAGAAAGAGAGAGACTAGTTGATCTTTTTGTTCCCCTTGAGTGAGGCTGTAACCCCAACCTCCCACAAGCTGACAGCGAGCCCAGGCTGCTTGCCCTTGAGGCAGGAGTTCTCCCCAAACCCAGTGGTCTCAGAGGGGTGGGATCCATCGGGTTGGGCTGGGGCTGGCTGGGGGCATGGGGGGTACAACTGTGGGGGGAGTGGTCAGGTTGGCTGGTGGGGCCCGGGGAGGGGGTGGTTCTTGTGATGCCAGGCACAGAGAGGGACACATGGTGGGTGTGCTGTTTCCCAAGGAGGAGGCTGCCTACGGTTGGCGTGCTGAGAACCAGGCCAGTCTGGTGCTGAGGAAGCATCTGGTGTGTCACTCGGAAAGACACTCTGACAAGAGGGAGTGGCAGACGCTGAAGACAAACCATCTATTTCATAGCTTCACCTCGGGCTTGAGCTTCGTGGCCTGGGCATCTGCCCAGCCCACGCCATCGTCCCTCAACCACTCTGTATATATTCACTACATGCATGTGAAATAGTCATACGTATTAAATAAGCAGAATTATTTGCTCTGGTTCTGGAGATAACCTATTTTTTAAGATAGCCAAAGTGTGAAGGTCAGTGTAAAAAAGAGACGTGACCCAGAAATTCCAAGTCACATCTCCATCCCTCCCCCCAGCAAATGCTACAACAAGCCAGATCACAATGAGTGCTGTTAAGAGGAAACCTAAACGCTCCCCAGGGACACACACACTTTCCTAGCTCCTACCGCTCCACCAACATCACAGACAATAGGGCTGATCTGGCTTGAAATCACTTCAAGTTCTAAAAACGGCCCTTTAAAAAAAACACTATCATGGAAATTGATCTAGGCTGGGCTTCATAGATGTCACTCCAAAAAAAGAAAACCACATCACTGTCCTTTCTTCCCCCTCTCTTCCTCCTCCTCCTCCCTCTCATTCTGCAGGTGCTCTGAACTGTGAGGCGAAGGCTCCAACTAGAACAAGGGGAACTAACGGCATTGCCCCCACGTTAATGGATCACGCGCTGGGGACGGCCATGGATTTAAAGCTCTGTGTGAGCACCCTCTTCTGAGCCAGTAATTCCCCGTTTGTCTGCTGAGATTGGGTCTGTCATCAGCATTCATGTCCATTTGAAAGATTTTGAGATGTTGTATTTAACAAAAGCAATTTGTCCTTCATCAGTAAAGGCGAAGAGAGTTGGCTTTTCTCCAGCCATTTCTTTAAAAACATTAAATGGCCAAGTAGCTTTGAAACCACTCAGAAATGAGCTCTGACAGTCCCAGCTGTTGAACAAAATTGCTCAAGAGACAAAAGAAGCCGATCGAAAGTGGGGCGAATCTGTCGTGGCATCAACATCCATTCATGGAGCTGGAGGTGGAGAGGACACCAGACGTGGCCTCCGGTCCCAAGGGGCATCCGTACTACCATGGACAGTAACAACCAGCTCTTCCTAAGCACCTATTCCATGTTAATGACTTATGTATATTGTCCCTGGTCTTATAGCAATCTTCTAAGGCAGATGACAAACAATTTAATTGAGGAACAGGCCATGCATATAAATGAAAAAAAAATATAAGGAAATATATGTAAAGTTTCAAACACACAGTTAAAAAAAAACAAAACTGTTACTGGAGTTTTGAGGAAGAACGTCAACAAGGGTGCTCTTTTGAAGGCTTCCAGAAAGTGTGGCAGCACGAGAGAAAGAGGAAGTCCTTCTTGGGAAGGGAGGGGCAGCTGAGGCCAAGTCCCAGAGATTTATGAACCTGGAGGGAGGGAGGGGGAGCAGAGGGAGGCAGCAGGGGGGCTGAGTTCTTCCACTGGGTTGACCAGATCTCACATGCTTCTCTGTGCATACCTCTGGGCTAGAGGGTTCCTCAAATGTGCTGCAGTTGGCTCAGAGCCCGCAGAACCACCTTTTTTGGGGCGAGCTTGCCTTCCTCCCCAAGAAGACTTCATCAGCTCCGTCTTATGACATCTTTCCCTGCCTGTGTGCCTGCCTACAGCCCTTACAGTCTGGAGAGCCCAAATTATCAAGCGGTGGTTTTTTGTTGTTGTTTTTTGGTTTTTGTTTTAACCATTTTCTTAATTTTTATTTAAACTTTAGTTAGTTAACATACAGTGCAATATTGGCTTTGGGAGTAGCATTCAGTTCATCACTTCCATACAGTACCCAGTGCTCATCGCAACTAACGCTCTCTTTAATGCCCATCACCCATCCAGCCCATCCCCCACCCACCTCTCTTCTTCAACACTCAGTTTGGTCTCTATCATTAAGTCTCTTAGGGTTTGTTTCCCTCTCTCCATTTTTTCTCTCCTCTTTCCATATGTTCATCTGTTTTGTTTCTTACAATCCACATGTGTGAAATCATACCATATTTGTCTTTCTCTGACTGTCTTATTTCACTTAGTGTGAAAACTTAGCTCTATCCATGTCATTGCAAATGGCAAGATTTCATTCTTTTTGATGACTAAATAATATATTATGTATATCACATCTTCTTTATCCATTCATTAGTCAATGGACATTTGGGCTCTCTCCATAGTTTGGCTATTGTTAGTAATGCTGCTATAAACATTGGGGTGCATGTACCCCTTCGAATCTGGGTTTGTTTTTTTTTTTTAATCCTTTGGGTAAATACCTAGTAGTGCAATTGCTAGCTTGTAAGATAGTTCTATTTTTAACTTTTTGAAGAACTATTCTCCAGAGTTGCTTCACCCATTTGCATTCCCACCAACAGTGTAAGAGGGTTCCCCTTTTTCTGCATTCTCGCCAACACCTGTTGTTCATGTGGTGGTTTCTACAGTCACATGTCCCTCTCCAATCCTTCATGTTGTACACATTTAGTACCTTCAACAAGATGGCAACACCCCGGAAGTCAGAGATGGCATTTTACACTTTCCATATCCTGCTCTCTAACTCTAGATTTGCCCAGGACTCAACCCACCATCCTCTGATCTTCAAACTCATTTTTATCTGCCCTTATTCATAATTGACCCCTCAACCTTTATTCCTACTTATTCCCTGTCCTCCAAGTTCTGCTCCTGAATCTCCAATTGTCCATAGGATAATTCCACAGCCATGTCTTGTCATCATCTCAATATAATATATCCAAAACAGAATAGCCCATTTTCATGACAGACCAGCTCCTACGGCCAACTTCCTCAACTTTGTCAAATATATCACAGTGCACTCAATCATAAAATCCTTTTACAAAATTATAAATGATGAATAAAATGCTTATTGGTTGAATTTCAATACACTGCCTGGCTCTTTTTTTTTAATGTATTTTTTATTTAAATTCAATGTGCCAACATGGGTGCTCAATTTCAACCAAGTGTGTCACTCTGTCCAAGAGCTCAAATGCCTATAACATCTCTCTTGCGTGGCTGTGACTCGTCCAGCAGCCTCCAGTGCCTCCAACATATCTGGGATCCCAGAAGTGAGCCCCAAATGTTCAGTACATTTTTACTATTATTAAGTAAAGTTACTAACCAAAAGTTTATAACTCTTCTAGTCGGAAAGCCTTCTCCAGATACTTTACATTCAGTTTTAATGGATGTGGTTATTGGTTTACAACTCCATCCTGCAAGCATACAAGTACGAGGGGAAAAGGTCCCCACAGAGTTGAACAGCAGAAGGAAGTGTCTCAGAGGAGAGGATTTTAAAGCCATGAGAGAGCCTCAAAAGTATAGCAACACAAAACCATCTCACACAAAGGCAGGAGGCCTTACCTCATTCTGAGAGCAGCGCTGTTTCGTGGTAGAGCATGAGTTATTATGTATAATAACAGCAAATATTTGCCTACTACTTTACATTTTGCAAAATGTTTTCAAAACTATTTTGTCTGCTTCCTTAACCATCACTTCCTCCTTCCCTCCCTCTCTCCCTTCCTTCTTTCCTCTCCTCACACCCCACACTTTAGACTAAAACCACTGCATACATCCAGCCCGCCTAGGATGAGCAGAACTCAATTCCTGAAAATGCATTCCTCATTTGCCCAGAAAAGACCATTCTGCAAAAATCCTTTAAAACTAATTACAAACTAGGGTTTCCAACCTCATAAACTCTATTTACTTTGCTCCAAACCCTCTTTCAATATTTAAAAATGAACACATGTTTTATGGAGCTATAATCAGTGTGTTCACGCTATTTCAAGTTCTGGTTTGTTTGTTTTTTAAACTTCCATTTTTTTTCAAATACAGTATCCATATTAATCAACACTTTCACACAGCATCTTATTAGCTATCCCATATTCCATTACATTCCCGTACCATAGTTTGCTAAATCGACAAAATACCCTTTAAAATACATTTTCAGCATGCTGCATGCTGAGGGATGCCATCTGCACTGACCTAATGCAGGCCCCACCAGGGAGGAAACCCTGACATTTCATTTCTCTTTCACAGTCACTGCCACAAATCTTTGTGCAGTAGCTGCCTCCAGCAAAATGCCAGATTGTACCTTGAGAGTGGGGTGGGGGGGAGCTAATTCCCACTCCTGTCTTTCACCTGTCTCTTTCTGTTAGAAGCTCAGTTGAGGCAATTTTATCCGTGGGAGAAGAAAGTCAGGCTGCCTGTTGGTGCTTTATTTTTATACCCACTCATGTCCTTCTGTGGCAAATGTCATATCCAAAACCAGAATCAGGGGTCATTTAGCTCCCATGATGCTGGAAAACACTAGTGTTCCTGAGCGGTAGGTGGATGGAGTCCCCAAGCTTTCAACATGGCCAGCAGAGACAAACTGCAAAGCCCCAGGACGTTGTTGCTCCCCACACTTAGTTCATCTCAATGCCACTGACCTCCATCAGCTCTCCTTGGACATGGACGCCAAAGTCCTTGGGAACAGCCAAGCTGATTGGAAAGTAACCACTGCAGAGTCGTCTGAAGTAAGTGACCACCAGAAACCTCTACTGAACACATGTTGTATGCTAGGGCTTGGAAATGCAGACGTAAAACATCCAGAGTCAAGGGGTTCACTTTCTAAGAGGGGGAGGGAGACAAGAACAACTCGACAGAAAGCACGCGGTGGTGAATGCTGTGGTGGAGGTGTTCGCTACGTGTGATGGCAAGCGCAGCACCTACCCCTGCCCTTCTTCTGTCATCTCGATATCTGAGAAGTCGTTGCCTCCCTGACCCCAGCCAGCAGGTGGGTGGAGCTGACCCCACCCCAGCTCTCAGGAAGCAGGAGGGCCTGAGTAGCTTCTGCTGGTTACTATCACCTTGGCCTCAGCGATTGGTTCAGGGACAGACACTTGACCCAAACCGTCAATACGGCAGAAGGAAATTTTCACAGGATAGGAAAAAATCTTCTTCTGATTGGAACCACAAGCGAATGGGGCCGACATCATGGAAGCAGAGCAGAGGAAAAGAGAGAGATTAGAACCAAGTCACATCATATGAGCCCTGAAGCCAGCCAGACCTCAGGCCAGGTCCACAGTTGAACCTTTCAGTTACAGGAGTCAATAAATTATTTTTATTGGGTGTCTGGGTGGCTCAGTCCGTTAAACTTTGACCTTCAGCTCAGGTCATGATCCTGGAGTCCTGGGATCGAGCCCTGCATCAGGCTCCCTGCTTAGTGGGGAGTCTGATCTCCCTCTGCCCCTCACCCCACTCATGCTTGCTCTCTTTCTCTCTCTCAGATAAATAAAATCTTTGAAAAAAAATAAATTCTCTTTATAACTAAGTCTGCTTGATACGGATTTTGTCTGACGTGCAACACAGTAATAGAACTTGATTGTTGTTTGGTTGGGGAAACTGGCGGACAAACAGCTAGCTCTAATATGACGTGATAGGTGCCATCTCCACAGAAGGAAGCGCCAAGCAAAAGGCATGATTCCGTCTGACTCAGAGGGAGGGGTTCTGCTACATGGGGGCAAGGAGGAAGAGTCTCCTGGTACAATATTCCCTTGTTAGAAGCTTTCATCAGCAACCAGAACATTCAGCCCTTAGAACTGTTTAGATGCCATTTCACACTCAGATAAGAAATCTCCAAGCCAGGAGCACCTGGGTGGCTCAGTAGGTCAAGCGTCTGCCTTCAGCTCAGGTCAGGTCCTGGGATTGAACCCCTGCATCAGGCTCCCTGCTAAGCAGAGAGCCTGCTTCTCCTTCTCTGTCTCCCCCTGCTTGTGCTCTCTCTCTCTCTCTCTCTGTGAAAGAAAGAAAGAAAGAAGAAAGAAAGAAAGAAAGAAAGAAAGAAAGAAAGAAAGAAAGAAAGAAAGAAAGAAAAAGAAAGAAAGAAAGAAAGAAAGAAAGAAAGAAAGAAAAAGAAAGAAGAGGAGAGAAGAGAAGAAAAGAAAAGAAAAGAAAAAAAGAAAAAAGAAAAGAAAAGAAAAAAAGAAAAAAGAAAAGAAAAGAAAAAAGAAATCTCCAAGCCAGGGAGGGTGTGCCTTGCCTAAGGTGTTATATGTCAAAGTTGGAATCAGAATAGAAACCTTAATTTTTTTGAATGATTTCCTTAATTGAAACCAATGAGCCTTTAAAAAAATGTAAGTTCAGGGGCACCTGAGTGGCTCAGTCATTAAGTGTCTGCCTTTGGCTCAGGGCATGATC
>NC_048227.1:94156812-94160232 GCF_002007445.2 Ailuropoda melanoleuca | reverse complement strand
TAAAAAAAAATGTAAGTTCAAAAAATGATTTGTCTTAAAAATTCTTATTATTCCCTTCATTTGTGAAGCCCTAAATCAAGCTCTTCTCTGTATTTGGGCTCATCTTTTTTATTAATTCACAGATGGGGGAAGGTGACTGTAGACATTGTGCGCCATCTTGGGAGCAAACCCCCATGTTTCACAAACCCATAAGGCAGCAGGCTGTGCTCTTAGCTGTTTATATCTGAAAAAGCAGGAGAGGAATTGTCAGATGGTTTCAAGGCTCCATATCCCAGGTTAGCAAGGTGGAGGTATCTGCAGGCATGAGTCCATAAACAAAAGGATCTCAGTCCTGGAATTCAACTTGGGAGAGGCAGCACACATCAGAGCAGAAAGGATGAACCAAGCGGTGGGGATCCTCCCAAGTCCTAGGATGGGGAGGGGGAGGGGCAGCAGCTGGGGGGGTTGGGTTTGGGATGGGAGGAGAGGGAGGAGGGGAGGGTTATCAGAAGAAATGATCAATCGCCAGTGCCCAGTTAACATTCATTATCTTCCCTTTGAATATAATCCTACAAGGAGGAGAAGGAAGAGGAAAGATAACTTAAGAATAGTATTTTGCACATTACAGCGGACAGGTGAAAATGACAAGGAAAAACAATGAAGGGACCCATTTTTTTAAAAAGACAAAAAAAGTCCAAGTTAAGATTTGCGAAAATAAGGGAAAGGTAGCTGAACGTGCCGTCCCAAAATATATCACTTTGGTACATTGATTATTTTAAACTGTAGGCACTTGCAAAACAGCAAATGCAGGGCGTGGCTTTCTCTCTACTCCTTTTTCTGCCTAAAGACAGATTGGTAGCTTCTGAACTGATAGATACCCTGATGATACCCTCAGAGTGTCCCCGGTGATCTATACTTTCCTAAAAAGAAAACAAAACTATAACTGTGATCATAAATTTCATGCAGAAATTGCCTAGCCTCTGCAGGGAGAGTTCCAGCACCCCCCCATGTCACTTTGCATTTAAAGAAGGTGCTAATGGTCCTGCCAGACATATATGCAAACACAGGGTAGTGCTGGCCGGGCTTCCCTCCGACCCCAGCCCCATCAGGGCCAATGTCACCACCTAAAGATCCCTTGTTTCTGACGCCATTTCTTCAGGCATTGGCTTCTCTGATGAGGAAAATTGAAACTCTGCCATGTGCCTTTTGATGGAAACTGGCTACATAACTTTAACATCTTCTCTTTAGTTAGCCACAGAATTGGGAGTTTTGTATCTCAAACTTCCAGCAGGTGCAGAATAAGGAATTAAACCCCTTCTGGGCTAAACTGTACAAACGAGCAGACGGAAGGGAGATACAATTACAATTTTTTAAAAATCAATAATTTTTTTCCCTTCTCAGAATACAAAACAAGTACACCCTGGTGATGACAGGGAAAGGCTTTGATTTTCCGGAAAAGGTAAAATGCACCTTCCTCTTTGGCGTTCAGAAGGCAAATAAAATTGTCAGAAATTGTAGCACAAATACAACCCACTGTGTGCATTAATGATGATCACAACAGACTCTGATTCTGTTCATCTGGTGAGGGGCCAGGAATATGTATCTTTAACAGAACACCAGGGGAGTCTATGCAGGCAGCGCAGGGACCCAGCCCTGGATCCAGGCCAGGGAAAACCAACCCACAGCAAGGCCTGGGAGGAAATGTTGGCAAGTTGGATAGACGGACCCACCTGGCCGAGGGAAAAAATGTCAGAAGCAGCCTGACCCCTTGTCCCCCGTGGAGCTGACAGTTCATTAGTTACTAATGGTTGGCAAAGAAAGGTGGCTCCAATGACATGAGACAATGCATTTTGATTTCTTAGCTATTTTAGAGCAACTGTCCCCCATCTTTTTATTATGAAGTATTCCTTTATTTTTTTCCAGACAATTTATTAATTCGAGTGGTAGTCAAACAGAACTTCTGATCAGCATGACCCAACCAGTATTTTAGAGTAACCCGAGCAAATTCATGCCCAAAGCCAAGAATCTTGATTTTCGTTCCAGGGTTGTAAACCGATGCTAACTGGCAGGAAATATATACTCAAGCCCCCAGGGCTGTGAACCCAGCAGGGCAAGAATTCTGACGAATTGCAGCTGACACTGTTGTAGTGTCAGGGAGACAGTAGGAAAGGGTGCGGTCTGTGGCCAAGTAGAACAGGATACGTCCCCTCTAAAGAAGGCTGCTGTGGCCAGGCTCCCCGCCCACGGTTGCCAGGCAGGAATGTGAACCCGGGGCGACCAGATAGCTTTGAAATCTCCTGGTTTGAAAACGTTGATGACTTTTGCAAAACACAGCGTTGATGACTTTTGCAAAACACAGCAAACAGCGGTGCTTTGAGAAGGCGTGTCTGCGGGCTGGATTTGACTCTGAGCCACAGTTTGATGTGGCTGCTGTGGTCGGTCTCTGCCGCGGTACCGAGGTAGACCCACAGGCTCTGGTCCCAGCAGTAAATGCCCCGCGCCTCTCAACTTCACAGCTATCGGGACGAGCTGGTCCAGGATCCATTGCTCTAAGGCAGGGATCTGAAGACTTCCTTTTTTTTTTTTTTAAGATTTTATTTATTTATTTGGGAGAGAGAGAGTCACTGAGAGCACAAGCAGGAGGAGGCGCAGAGGGAGAGGGAGAAGCAGACTCCCTCCTGAGCAGGGAGCCCACCATGGGAGTCGATCCAGGACCCTGGGATCATGACCTGAACCAAAGGCAGACACTTCACCGACTGAGCCACCCAGACACCCAGAAAACTTCCTTTAAAAGGCCAAATAGTAAATGTTTTAGGCTTTGCATGCCACTGGGCTCCATTACAAGTGTTCAGCTCCTCCTTGTAGCCTGAAAACAGCCATAGATAATTCATAAACTGATGTGCACAGCTGGATTCCAATACAACTGTGTCACAACAGGCCGCCGTCCTGGGGACTACCCGTGTGCTGGCCCTCTCTGTAGGGTGTCTTATTCTGGGAATACTTGACATTTACTCTGCCTGGTTTGTCTAATTTTGGAGAGAGATCTGTTTTTAATTGTGTAAACCAAAATTCATCATGATAGGAATCTTTCAGAAATAGCCTGGCTCCTCATGGGAGCTAAAATATAGCACACAGGTGATACAGTGAAGGGGAAAGTTGCCCCCCCACTCCCCCCACACCTGGAGCGGGGGCGGCCCCAGTTGACCTGCCCCATCAGTCCCAGCTCACAGCCCCCAGCTCTGCTTTTCCCCGGAACAAACAAGCTTCACGGTCTCCATTGTTTCCACCAAGCGGCTGGAGACCCGTGCTTAGCACTTGGCATCCCTGGGATATTATTGCCCGACACCAATAAAGCAACACGCTAAATGTAGCACCGGCCTGCCTGTCCAATCAGACGGAACTGTCACCCTTGGAAATGCAGTCTGCAACACTTCCTAACTT
>NC_048227.1:94130966-94156699 GCF_002007445.2 Ailuropoda melanoleuca | reverse complement strand
ACCCCCCCCCCCCCCCCCCCCCCGCTGCCCAGGAGCAGCCCCTAGTGCTCAACTGTCACAGCCGCATGGGGAAGAGGGGGATGGGTTGTGGGGCTGAAGGGGCAATAGATGAGATGCACGGAGGGCTCTTCTCGTGGGGGGGGGCGGCAGGGACGCGAAATCAGGACCACACAGGTAAAGATCATCTCAATAATTATCTCATAAGGGGTGTTAGCTGGACAGTGAGAAGTGAATCGTGGCCAGAATCTAGGGGCAAATACCAGCATCTAAAGCCAGCAGCACCCTGCAGACACCCCACAGGGCCGGTCGAGCCTGGGACAGCATGCACTGTCCTCTTGCGCTTCTTGTCGCACTACCCAGGGCCCTGACTTGTGAACAACACAGAAAAGCAACGGCTGCTTGTGAACGACTCACTTTGTAAGTGCCTGGTTCTATACAGCCTCTGGTCTCCCGGCTCAGCCTTCAAAAGCAAGTCACTAATTCATAGGATTCACTGTCAAGACTGATCTGACACGAACACATCTTCCTGAGGTTCTGAAAAGCTGACACTAATATGTTGGTGATGGCCATCAACTTGGCCTCATCAGGGAATAGCCTGGAGTCCCTGCCTTACCCATGTGAAGGCTTCCAAGACCTGGGGACGTAGAAATACGGGTTTTCCTGGCAGCAACAGGGTCTGTCTGGGTGAACTGAGATTGCCCACAGGGAACAGAAGAGTGTGCATGGGTTCTCCAACCCCTGGAGGTCACAGGAAGGCTAATTTGCAAGAATCCAGGACAGCCACATAAAGCTGCTAGATGCCCTGAGCCAAAGGCTTTTTGCACGAATCATTTATTCCTTCAGAAGCGCTGGTCAGTGTTAGCAGGCTTCTGCCGCATCCCGTGTCACGTGTAAGGCTTGGGGTGTCCAGGGCCTATGCAGGGGAAATCCATTAGCAGCCGAAACAATCCCTTTCCATCTGCTTGCCCTCAGGTCTGCTGATGAAAGCATGCGTCTGAGGCACCACAGCTCGGATAGGGGGGCCCTGCGCTTTCACCGGCTATATTGGGACGAGGGCACTCGTTGTCACATAGAACCTCGTCTGACTCTCTCCAGGGTATAATGCAGAGAGCACAGGCCTACAGGTCAGAAGCCAGGATGTCCAGGAGCAGACTTGGCCCCTCACACGTAACTCAGTGGCCTTGGGGAGGTCAGTTAACTTCCAGAACCTTGGTTTCTTATTTGTAAGATGGTGTCGTTGGAAGGGAATCATCCAGAACCCCATACCGGAATAACCCTCAGGTTTTCTACTGGTGCTGGCCTGTAATGTTAACCCAGAGCACACAACTGTAAGGCTGGTCCCTGAAAATCAGGGTGTGCTGGAGTCCCCAGAAAACAAAAAGCAACCATTTCATCCGCTCCTTTGCTCGTGAGTAGTTTTCACTGAAGCTCTTTCTGGCAGGACTTACGAATGGTTCAGCCTCACTCTGTCCCATAATCAGCTGGGAGGGGTAGAGAAGTAGGTCACTCTCAAGCTCTCATCTCGGCTGCCGACGGCCTTTCATCTTACTTGACATCCTCTCTGTCAGATAGTCAAACCTCTTGCCCGGGTGTGTGTTCATTCTTGTAAATGAGAGCCCCCTGTGCCCGGGAAGGCAGCAGCTCTGCTCTTCAGAATCGTCTAAACTAAGTTCAACTCCTCTTCCCTTGGGACTGTATTGGCCCCTGCCCACACCCTGGGCCAAATCACTAGTCAGCTCTCCACCTTCTTGGATCTCCCATGCTGAGCCCTACACTGGCCCTTGACAAGAGCTGCAGAAGGACATCTCAGCTTAGAATGCTTTCTTTCAGTATCAAAGCCCCGTGCTTGCTGCCTCTCACCAACAGTCAAAGGAGGGAACCAACTGGCAGTCAGATCTTCAGCCCCATGCCAGCCCTGGCCGCCATCTTGGCTGCAACCTCCCACAAGACCCCAAGCCAGAATCACCCAGCTGAGCACTCTTAGATTCCTGACCTTTGGAAACGTTGTGAAATAATAGATGCTGTGTGAAGCCATGAAGTTTTAGGATAATTTGTTATACGGCAACAGGTAATAGATACATGAGTCAAACTTTTAAGAGGCTTGGAGTCCAAAGCCGAGACTGTGGCTCTTGCGTGGTAGCTGGGAATATTCCTGAGGATACGGCTTCCCTCAGCAGAGTGTGAATGGTTTCCATGACGGAGAAGGCCAGATACTCAGAGCGAGTATGGTGGGAATGGTGGGGTCAGCACTCTGTGCCAGTTACTACTTTCATTCATGGAGGCTAAATTCTCTAGCAGTCATCAACAAACCTAGCAGAGCCCCTGACAAAAGCATTTCTGTTCCTCAGGTGCTGGAGCTCTGCTATCCTCTATTAGATATGTGGACTGGACATTTGCAATCGATATGAAAACTTGGTCTAAGACAGCCCTTCCCCATCCCTGCAAGGATTCCAGTAATCTCTTCTCAGACTCCCAGTCTGCTGCCCAATTAAATTTGAATTTAACAAAACAAACAAACAAAATGTGGATTTAACAAAGAAAAGCGCAGTCATATCAAAACGTGCCTTCTTACATGACAGGGGAACACTCAGAAATTACTCTTTTGAATCTCTGTGAGAAAAAGAAAAGAAAAATGGTTCTCTTTCACACAACAGTAACAGTGTGAATTGTGTTGAATTATGACAGAAGGGGTCAAGAACGACGCCGGCAAAAGTGATATTTAGCATGAGTGAAGACTTTTTTTCCAGGCGTGGTGTGTGACATTCTCGGCATGACAGCTGAATGAGGACTGTTCCATCACTGTGACCCTGTCCCTGTTGGCCATCGGGCCCCGGTGTCTGCTCCGAGAGCCACAGGGAGTGTTTTGTGGCTTCTTTGTTGCCCCTGGTACCAAGAGAAGCTGGAGAAAAAGACATTCCCCCAAAGCCTGTGTTTCCCAGTTGCTTCTGACGTACTGCAAACACATGGCAGGGGGGGAGAGGGAGAGGGAAGAAAGAGAGAGAGAAGCTTAATAAACTGGCAACATAAAGTTAACTCTAATATCAGACCCCTTTAAATCTCTGGCAGGACCCAGGAGAATGGGGGGCTGACCACACACGCCGAGCTCAGGCCTGCTCCTAGGGGACAAATATGTCCTTGCGGGCCCCCAAGACATTATTTTTCTTACAGCCCCAGGCTTGTTCACAAAGATGATGTCTATCAACAGATCTGCCCTCACACCAAAAGTGTGAGTGCACAAAAGGTGAGAACTGGTCAAGTCATAAAACCCTGAAAAGTAAAAGCAAACATTTCGGAAAGCACTCTGTGGACAAATCTTTAGCCGCGGTTTCCCGCAGGAGGGTTTGGGGGTCCCTGTCTCTACTCGCAGGCTGGAGGAAGCCCAGGGATTCTGGAGACACCTGACCACACACGTGCCCTCCGCCTCCAGCAGGATGACCCCCACGGGGCCCTGGGACTCCATCCTGGGCCCAGCTCCCCCTGCACCCTGGCTCTTCTGCTGCCTCTCGTCCTGCTGCCCTCTTCTCCAGCAGCCACCCCTTCACATCCCAGCTCCCACATGACCCCCTCGGCCTGTCCTTGCCTGTTGCCCGCAGGCCACCCACGCCCCTGCTCTGCACGCATGGGCCAGGCACCTGTGCTTATAGGGCAGTCGCTGTGCTCTGTGACACGGGCGGCCCACACAGGCACGTCCTCTCCAGGTCTGGAAAGCAGTCCTAACGTTTCCCCGGGGGGGAGGCTGTCTGGTCTGGGCTGACTTGGTTGTGCTGGAGGGTGTCTAACGGTCTCTCTAGCATTTCTGGGACCTCAGCTGGGATGGTTGGGGTAATTGGGACCACTCCTCCTCCAGATCGACCCAGACTTGTCCACATGGTGGTGGAAGTTTCCAGCAGCAAGACAGGGCAGGATCCAGTACACAAGCATTTTTTAACTCTCTCTTCGTGTCACATTTGCTATTGACCCACTGGCCAAATAAGTCACATGACTAAACCTACACCCACTTGGGAAGGAACCAATGCAGAGAGACGTCAACAAGCCAGGGCCACTCAGCTATCCCAGACAGGCTATCCCAGCAGACATTATGTCTCTCATTTTCGTATCTCAGATGGTCCTCAAGTATCTCCTTAATGAATGAATCAATCTCCTGATAGTCTAACATGAATAAATATGACCAATTATTGATTATGTTAAAATAACAATCCTTCATTTGTGATTGATAAAATCTTTGGGGCCCGATCAGCCATGCTAAACCAGCACTTCGAAGGAGCGAAGTAAGCTTGATGGGAAGAGCAGAACCTCCGTGGGGAGGGGGAGGGCGTTTACCGTTGGGAGAGACAGAGGGAGCCCTGCACGGTGAGCCATCATCTGGGGTCCACTGGAAGGCAGGTCGTGTTATTCGCTACACACAGAACTGCAGTCAGTCAGGGATCTAGCCCGCTCTAGCCCCCCTACCTGCCTTTCCCTCCCTGGTCTGAGCCAGGAAGGCTGAATCTAGAGAATCCACGGACTCCGTGGGGTTCAGCCCGTGGGAGGTGCTGGCAGTTCAGAGGGCAGAGGAGGAAGCAATGGGGTATTTTTCTGCTCCTCCTCCTCCACAGAAGCCACTTTTTGACAGAAGCGGCATTGTAGACCACAGCCTCTGTTCAACAGCCCCTCGGGAACTGTTTCACAGCCTCCCTTGGCTCAAAGAAATACCTAACGGTTCTGTTTATTAAGTTGTTAGGTACAAAAGCCTTAATAAATAACTAAGTCTTCATATTTCAGTACTCTTTTGGGAAAATAATCCACAAATGCAAAGAAAATATATTTGTTTCATTCTTAAATAACCCCACAAGCTTATTACTGGAAATGTGTGCCAACTGGGCACTGCACAACCTCTCAAACCTTGGAAACAGGCAGAGACCACCACTGTCATTTCCTGCTTCACACTGATTTTCATGTAATACTTGCCTTTTGTTACAGCAACTGCCAAAAATCCAGTTTTGCAAAAATATGCTGTCTCCACTAGAAATAAAGCATGACCTAATGTTGAAACTGTGAGCTACCTTGACCTAGTCATTCACTCAGTGTCTGACAGATACCACTGGCTTTGCTCAAAATTATAAAATATTTTGTGACGCCCTGAGTTTTGAGGCACCCATGGATGCTTCAGTCAGTTTGGGAAACACAGTCCTAGATCTAAATTTTGCACTTTGGGAAACAGGATTTCATATATTCTAACAAGAACTCAGTGTTAAAATGTCGATAGTAACCAAAGGGATCTAAAGATTCAATGCAATACCTTTCAAAATCCCTGCGGCATTCTCCACAAAAATAGGAAAAATAATCCTGAAATTCATAAGGAACCTCAAGACTCCAAATAGCCAAAGCCATCAAGAAAGAACAGAGCTGGAGGCCCCACACTTCCAGATTTCAAGCTATATTACAAAGCTATAGTAATCAAAACATGGGGCGCCTGGGTGGCTCAGTCCATTAGGCGTCTGCATTTGGCTCAGGTCATGATCCCACAGTCCTGGGAGTGAGCCCCACGTTGGACTCCCTGCTTCTCCCTCTCCCTCTGCCTCTCTCCCTACTTGTGCTCTCCCTCTATGTCAAATAAATAAATAAATAAATAAATAAATAAATAAATAAATAAAATCTTTTTTAAAAACCAAAGCTATAGTAATCAAAACAAGTATGGTATTGGCATAAAAATGAACCAAAAATCAAGGGAACAGAGTCCAGAAATAAACCCATACATACATGGTCGATTGATTTTTGACAAAGGAGCTGAGAATACACAATAGGGAAAAGATAATCCCTTCAATAAATAGTGCTGAGAAAACTAGATATCCACATGCAAAAGAATGAAAATGGACTCTCATACCATACAAGTCAATTCAGAGTGGATTAAAACTTGAATGTAAAATCTGAAACCGTAAAATTACTAGAAACAAACATAAAGGGTTTTGGCAATGGTTTCTTGAATCTGATACCAAAAACAAAGACAAAAGATAAAAAGCAAAAATAGACAAGTGGGACTACATCAAATTAAAAAGTCTGCACAGCAAAGGAAACCATCAACAAACTGGAAAGTCAACCTATGGAGTGAGAGAAAATATTTGCAAACCACATATCCAATAAGGGTTAATATCCAAAATATTATATACAAAAAACTCATACAACTCAATAGTAAAAAAAAAAAAAATAGCCCAACTGAAAAATTGGCAAAGGACCTTAACAGACATTTTTCCAAAGAAGATATACAAAAGGCCAACAGGTACGTGAAAAGATACTCAAAAATCACTAGTCACTGAGGAAATGCAAATCAGAATCACAATGAGATATCACTTTATACCTGTTAGCATGTTTATTGTCAAAATGATAAAAAATAAAAGCTGGTGGGGATGTGGAGAAAAGGAAACCTTGTACGCTGCTGGCAGGAATGCAAACTGGTGCGGCCACTATGGAAAATAGTATGGAGGTTCCTCAAGAAATTGAAAATAGAACTACCATATGATCCAGCAATCCCACTTTAGGTACATATCCAAAGGAAACGAAATCATTATCTCAAAGAGATATCTATACTATCATGTTCATTGCAGGGCTATTCCCAAGCCAAGGTATAAAAACAATTTAAGAGTCTGTCGACAGATGAATGGATAAAGAAAATATGGCATATACACACACAATGTGATATTATTCAATCTATAAAAAGAAGGAAATCCTGCCATTTGCACCAACATGGATAAACCTAGATCGCGTTATGCTAAGTGAAATTAGCCAGACAGACAAAGACGAATACTGCATGGTGTCACTTACATGTGGAATCAGGAAAAAAAAAAAAAAGTTGAAAAAAGTGGAACTCCTAGAAACAGAGAGTAGAAAAGTGGTTGTGAGGGACTGGAAGATGGGGAATTAAGAAAAGTTTGGTCAAAGGGTACAAGCTTTCAGTAATAAGATGAATAAAATCGGAGGATCTAATGTTTAGCACAGTGGCTAGAATTAAGAACACTGCATTGTATAATTGAAATCTTCTAAGAAAGTAGAACTTCAGTGTTCTCACCAAAAATTTTAATCTTTTAAAAAAATAAAAGGTGAATATGTGAGGTGATGGGTATGTTAATTCGATGGGGGGATCCTCTCACAAGGCAGACGTATCAAATCATCACGTTATACACTTTAAATATAGTCTGATTTTATTTGTCAATTATTC
Organism: Ailuropoda melanoleuca; assembly: GCF_002007445.2. Lineage (NCBI taxonomy): Eukaryota > Metazoa > Chordata > Mammalia > Carnivora > Ursidae > Ailuropoda > Ailuropoda melanoleuca. The sequence continues at coordinate 94,149,507 of NC_048227.1, read as the reverse complement.
TGCAATGAACCTGCAAAGAATAAAATAAAATAAGTTATAGGAACAATAAAATTATGATTTTAAATATAGTCTGATTTGATTTGTCAATTATTCTGCAATGAACCTGAAAAGAATAAAATAAAATAAGTTATAGGAATAATAAAATTATGATTTAAAATTTGAGACTCAGGTATCTTCCCAAAGTCTCACCTCTGAATCACTTCCCTGCTTGGTTACACACCTGTTACACCCCTACACATTTAGAAATGACACCACCATTCCAATAGATTACCAGACTAAACAGTGACCTTCCACATAGTGACTTCTTTGTCTCTGGAAAAGCACCAGAATGTTCTGTGGCAATTTTAAAGGATCAATTTTTAGTTTTTGTAAAGAGATGAGTTAATTCTTCATAAGCTTTAGCTTTCATAAATTTAGCCTTGGTACTGTCAGTCTTCTGGAGAAAATATCAGAGAAGTGTGCTTTACATAAGTCATCATTACATAAGTTTTCCTGAAGCTCAAGATATAGAATGACCAGAAAAAAGGTCTTTGAAAAGCCATTTCCAAAATGTAAAATTTACAGCCACCACCATCTTAAAGGAAAAGAAAACAACACACCAGAGAAATGCTCTATTCTCATCAGAATGAACAACGTTGAGGATCTTTCTCAATTGTCTCAGGCTAAACTCTGACCCTGCCTGGGCATTCTGGGATGTGTGGTCCTGGAATGGGACTGGTCCACTCTGGGGAGAAGGCAAATGGCATCTTTGCTTCTCCTCTAGGTTCATGTAGGGCAGACTTCATAAGACTCAGAAACCAGAAGCACAGATAAAGGATAAATGCTCACTTTTTTTTTTTTAATGATTTGGATCTTGCAAGAGAAAAAAAATATATAATTTAAAACAAGAGAAAAAGAGAGACATTTTAAAAAGTTGCTAGGTCACACTACTAGGAATACACACTAGAAGACTTAATGCAAATGTCCTCCCCACCCCAACAGCATACGGTCTCCCATCCAATCTTGCAGACTCACTCAGTTCCAAGTGAGATGCTTCTGATGGGGCCGTTTGCCCTTCATTGGCTCCCAACCTGGCAGCAAATGTCCAGCAGTCAGCAGCATTGTTTCACTCCCCAGGAAAGCTCTGCCCTTCCCCCCAGACCCAAATCTGAAAGCTTCAAGGACATGAAGGACATCTCTTCCCCATAAATAATCTTAGGAAAGTGCAGTGAGCTCCCTTTCCCATAACACCTGAAGCAACTGGGAGCATTGGATCCCATGTGACCCTTCAGTACTCCAGGATTCCACCTGGCAGGAATGGGTGAGCGGAGTGGGTGAGCGCTATCCAGATCCCTGCGCCTACGCAAGTGCGCATGCGATGATCTCAACTCTTCCATTTCATAGAAAATGTTTTATAATGTAGGGGCGCCTGGGTGGCACAGCGGTTAAGCATCTGCCTTCGGCTCAGGGTGTGATCCCGGCGTTCTGGGATTGAGCCCCACATCAGGCGCCTCTGCTATAAGCCTGCTTCTTCCTCTCCCACTCCCCCTGCTTGTGTTCCCTCTCTCGCTGTCTCTATCTCTGTCGAATAAATAAATAAAATCTAAAAAAAAAAAAGAAAATGTTTTATAATGTAATCCAAATAGTACATTCCAAGTCAATGATTACATTCCAAGGCTTTCTCCAGGGGGGTCACCCTTACCTTCAGTATCCAAGCATAATGGCACAGTGTAATTGGAAAGGCAGGTACCGGGCAGCACCACAGTAATGTAGGTGCTTTTACTACTCAACAAAATGGGTATTTTTTGAGGACCTCATATGTAAAACTCTCAATGTGGGTACCTATAAAGGTACATAGAATTTTTTTTTTAAATGATCATCTGGTCCTCAAGAGCTTTTATAACCCAGTGAGTTTTCTTTGACTCTTTCACCAAATCTCAAAGCATCAGCACACCAGGGGCAGGTGGGGATTCATGTCCTGTAGAGGCTGGGAGTGTGAGGACAGGGGCAAAGTGACTGCAGACAGTCAGGGGTGAATCTAGGCCTGGAAGCCAACACCTGTTGCTGTAAAACTTCAGGATGGCCTGCGGTAGGAATAATCATATAAATTAGTAGACCCACCATCTGCTGTTTCTGCCGGCTTTCAGGACCCTGTCACCTCCCTTCTAGCTGTGAGTTTTTGTCATCCCATTTTGCCCACAGTAGGAACCGGCAAACCCGTAAGTGCAACTGAAAGCTTCCACGTGAGCTTTAGCTCCTCGGGGCTCAGTTTCTCCATGAAGAAAGGTCCCACCAGCATTCCTATGAGGTCTCAAACAAATCACATTGGATTCCCAACAATGTCAGATGAAATTAAGTGAACAATGAAGGTCCAGGGAAGAAAGAAAAAAAAAAAAGGAGACATCTTATCGTGCTCTCCACAGGGGTGACTTTCTGGAAAGAGGGAAAGACTCTGCTGTTGCCAGGCAACCCCCTCCCTCTCTGAGCTTCAGGTTGGGGCCCTGACTGTGGGAATGACTTCTTTGTCTTCATGTGTGCCTTCTTGGCTCTAAAAATGGCCTCTGGCAGCTGAGATCCCCCCATGTGTGAGACCAGAATCTTTATCCTGATTTGTGCTACCCTAGAAATATTTATTTCTGAGCTTCTTTCTTTCTTGGGAACTCAAAGCTCTTCTCTGTATGTCATGGATATTATACAATCTATATGCAGACAGCATATATGAACACATTACACATGCAAATTGAGCCAATTCCTTGGAAGTTCTCTGTTCCTTCCTCGCCAGCTGCCAGATTTGGCAGGCCAGCTGACACCCAGCCAGACCATTTTATTCATCGCTGCACAAAACCAGGGTTTGGCCCCTCTCTTCCTAAGAATCACAGAATACAAAAGCTGGGAAAAGCCAGGGGTGGGGGGGTGTCTCTCAGTTCTCTCTTGACAACTCTAGCCCTTTCCTGAAGGTTAAATTAAGCATTTGGCCCCAGCTATTGTAAACCTGTCTTCCTTGTGATGGAGTACTTGTGACTTTATTCCTTGGGGAGCACTGAAACAGTGTCTAAAGAACAGCTGGATATATATGAGAAAGAGGGAAGTCTCAGCCTCTGGGGGAGGGGGGATGCCCACCAAGGCCCAAGGTTTCTCTGTGGCAGGAATGTGTGTGGCATGATATAAATTCTCCCATCTGATAAGAAACTTATGATGCAATCTAAGTGACTGCTTGAGATATCAGTCCCCAAGTCTTTCTTCTGGGGCTGGGGGTCACCCTTTCCTTTAACATCCAAGAAAAATAGCTCAAACCTATCCCCATTCATTATGAACCCCAGTCTCCTAGGAGTTTCAGAGGGATTACATTCCTCTTGGTGTCCTCTCTCTCTCTCTTTCTCCCTCCCTCCCTCCTCTACCTTTTCCACTGAATTCTCCATCCTCAAGAAACGTCACTTCACCCTATGCTCTCCCTCTTCCTTCATTCCCCAAAGTACCATCAACATAGGATTACCATGTGTATAACAAAGTTTAGTGAAGGTTGGGATAATGGAGAGAGAATTATAGAACAATTCACATGATATAAGATTGAGCATTAGACACCACAGTCCTGAATTTCCCCAGCCACCTCTGCCACAGAGACTTCTTCATAGCATTCCTTCCATTTATGGCTCTTCCCTGCTGACATTCATAGTGATCCCATGGACTTCTCCTTCAAGTTTCTACCAATTACCTCCTCTCTTTCAGGCTATGAGACCCTAACCCAGAAATCCTGCTACCTGTAATGCAGAAAAAGCTTGCGTTTTATCTAAGCCTCTTACACCTGGGCAAGTATTATATTTTCTTCTGGGTTAAAAATATTCTAATCCAATCTAAAAATTAGATTTATATTCTTTACGTAATCTAAAACTTAAGTCTGTATGTTCATTCCTACTTATATTCACCACTAGAAAAGTCTCCTCAAGAAAACCATCATGGAATCACTTGCAAGATGAGAAATCTTTGGACAGTTTTGTTGTCCAAAACATAAATGGCATCTCTCCCCTAGAATGGAGATACGTAGCAATCAATGTTGCTGTATTTGTTTTTACTAACTTTTAAAAGTCCAACTATGTTGTCATAATACTAATAGAAAACTAAAACTCCCAAAAAGCAAGTCACTTCACTTCTCTCATGAAGTACAGGGTCGAGGAAAATCTGAAAAATGGGAGAGTATAGACCAGATGATCTCCGACAGTTCTTCCAGTGAATAGCCTTCTGCATCTTCTCTTCCCTGCAGACATGGAGGCTGAAGTGGAAGACGGAAATGGACGGGCAGACAGTGAACCCAGTGGGTTTTAATGCACGGGATGTTGGAACGAATCTGGAAGAATCAACTGGGGAGTTTGTTAATTAAAAAACTAGGTGGCCAAGTCTCACTTTTGGAGATTCTAATTTAGGAAATCAAAGCATGAGGGTCAGTATCTATATTTTAAAAAACAAAATAATAAACTCCACAGGTAATTCTGATGAGCAGCAAAGTTTAAGAACTACTGGATTCGTATGACATTTGACAGTAATAATGCAGGTTAAAGCCAAAATGCAGGTTAAAACAATCCATTGGAATGCCAAAAAGGAAAATAATATTAATCTATTTCAATCGATTTTGTAAATGGATAGGGCACAAGACAGCAGAAACTGGCTTTTCTCAAAGGCTACACCAAAAACCGAGAATCTCTGCAAAGGATGTATGAATTAAATATTCATTAAAATGTGGGTTTCAGCAAACCCAAAGGCAGAGCTATAGTATACTCAAATACATACCTTTTTTTTTAAAAAATATTTTATTCATTTATTTGACAGAGGTAGAGACAGCCAGTGAGAGAGGGAACACAAGCAGGGGGAGCGGGAGGGGAAGAAGCAGGCTCATAGCAAAGGAGCCTGACANTATGAATTAAATATTCATTAAAATGTGGGTTTCAGCAAACCCAAAGGCAGAGCTATAGTATACTCAAATACATACCTTTGACTAGCAATCAGGTCTCTTTAATACTTATGAGTAACCTAACATAGCTGTTTAGCTTGTGTTCCCAAATTAAGGCATTTTAAGATAATTAAGGACATCTTAGTAAGCAATGTATTGCTCCTGGATTAAAAATAATCCAACCAATACTTCTCCATTCAGAAAAAGCAATATATACTCTATTCCTATTTGTATCATTATTAGAAAAACCTTTCAATAAAACTATAAAATTTGAAGCATGCATAAAGCATGATGTTACTTGCAAGTCTTTACCTTTACATTAGACATAGCAAATATTCATATTTCTTCAGATCTGAATTTTCCTGAAAATAATAGAAATTCCTTCATTAATGTGGAAAGGAATCATTAGAAAACAAGGAACTGAAAACTATTTTTGAAAAGACAAGTAAAACTTTTTGTTTCAAAATATGTTAGTCTACCTTTTGTATTAGTTGTCATTTCTCTATAGTAAATTACACCAAAATTTGGTGACTTAAGACAATACATGTTTACAATCTCCCAGCTTTTGTGAATCACACTTGTGTAAGTGACTTGGCTAGGTGGTTCTGGCTCAGGGTCTTTCATGAGGTTGCAGTCAAGATGTTGACCAGGGTTGTGGTCATCTGAAGGCTTGACTGGGGCTGGAGGGTCTGCTTTCAAGTTGGCTCACTCACAAGCCTAACAAATTAGACCCAGTTGTTGGCAGAAGATCCTAACTTCTCACATTGATCTCTCCATGGGACTGCTTAAGTCCTCACAACATGGCAGCTGGCTTCTTCCAAAGTGGGTCAGCCAAAAGAAAACAAGAAGGAAACAGCCAGGTTGTCCAAGGCCCAGGATTGAAAGTTACATGCTGTCATTTCCATAAGGTCCAACTGGTCAACTGGTCAGCCTTATTCAATGTGGAAGGGGACTCAAAAGGGCATGACTATCAGGAGGCAAGAATCACAGGGGACAAGGAGTGACATCATGAAGACTGGTTACCACACTGCTTGAAACTAACATTAGACCTCAATAAACACTGTATTTTATTGGATCTGAAATACCATTGATTATATAAGACACGTTTTTAAAAATGTAACAACAAGAAAGAAAAAAATGGCTAATATTGGGAAACTCTCCAAATAAAGCTGGTCTACCAGAGGCTATGCCTTCAGTGTGGGAGTAAATGAAAGTAAATCCATGACACAAAAAGGAGCAGCAGAAGAGTCACAAGTCTCAACTTGCCCTGGGTAAAGGTGGGGGAAAAAATATTCCCTGGAGAATTTGAACCCAAGCAGGTAGGACCCCTCAACTGAGACAACTGTAAATAGAACTATTTGCAGATGCCTTGTTAAGAAACTTGATTTCAATCCAGGTTGAATGCAATTGTCAGAGACTTTCTAATTTTAAAGGATGTTAAAATGTAGAAAAATATGCATATTAAAATCAAGAAAGCACCGTAAGTCCTATCAGTGAAGATTCAGGTAAAATGTTCAGAAATAGTTTAGAGTCAGCATTCTTTAGGGCAAGATGACAAAAATGGAATCTTATTTTTGAAAAAAGAACAGAACCTTGGTCCATCTGCTGTGTTCTGTTGGCCAATACTGTGTCCTTTCTCACATCAGTTTCTTAGACTCAGCTAATTACAGAAGCAGAAAATGAAGAAAAGCAGAAAGTTAAGATGGAAATCAGTGTAGAATCAGTAGAAATAGGATGAACTCGAATTAGACCCACTGAGGTCCAGGCCTTCATAGCTTTGTGATCTTGAGCGAGTTGCTTTACCTCTTTGGGTCTCTAGTCATATGACCTTTGGGTAAGGTCCAGGCAATGATCTACCTTGCAGAGTTGTAAGAATTAAATATTATAAGTATGAAACATCTAGCATGGTGCTTACCATATTTGCTCAACAATGATAGCTATTATTATGATTACTACTTATTAGTTTCTAAGACTACACTCCTTTGTTGAGAACTTTTTAAAAGTCTCAACAAACAGGAACCCTAGGAGCCAGGGAAGACTACCTTCCTCTTGCTGTTCATTCAATAACAACTGTAAATATTGATGAAGTTCTCAGTCTTAATTGCACATGGGTCCTGGACTCAAGAGTTATTCCAGTCGCAGCACCTAGGCAGCCCTGTCACCACCTGCCAAGGAGCTGTAAAGAGAATGGAGCTTGTCCTCAGGGTTGCCTTCCTCCAACCATCACCAAAAGGAGTCCCACTAAGTCTCCATCCTGGAGAAGTCACCTTCACTGATTTGGAGTGAATGGTACTTTGTTCTACAAACACTTACCAAGTATCTTCTAAGTTCCAGATTCTAAGTCAGGTTGCAAGGACATAGAGATTTATAAACATGGCCAGTGCCCTTAAAAGGCTGATAATCCTGTGGAGGAAAGAGCAGGGAGAATGAATCATGACAGCCAAGTGAGAAATCCCAAGAGAGAGAGGTAGGTGGAGGTTGTGGGAACAACTAGGACACATCCACTCTGCCTGGTGAGATCAGGGAAGGCTTCAAAGAGGAAGAGATGCTTGGTAAATTTTACAAGATGAACAGTACTTTGCCAGATGGATACTACTGAGGTCTTAGGGGTTCAACATTTAACACTCATTTATTTTTTCCCCTTCCCAAGTCTGGAATTGATTGGGAAATAAGACATCATATATAGACCAATGGAGGTCAAAATCTCAGCTTTATTGCTGAGAAAGCCAGTTGGGGAAAATGGCTCTAGACCTATGGTAAAAAAAAAAAAAAAANAAAAAAAAAAAAAAAAAAGGAAAAAAAAAAAAAAAAAAGGTAAGTTTACAGTGGAGAAACTTGAAAAACACACCTCAGCCAGGGGATCAAGGTCAAGATCAACAATCATAAATCATATTACTAACAAGTACCCTTGATATGATAGGATAAGAACCGTTTATCTCGGTGGCCTTCCTCCCTCAAACCCATAACCCCAGTGTAATTATGAGAAAAACTTCAGACAAATTCCAATTGAGGGATTTTCTACAAAATACCTAACAGTCCTCCTCAAAACTGTCAAGGTCATCAAAGCAAGGAAAATCTGAGAAACTGCCATAACCAAGAGGAGCCCAAGGAGAAATGACAACAACAACAACAACAAAAAGGAAAAGAAAAAAAGAAAAAAAACCCTGCAATATGGTATCCTGGGTGGGATTGGGAAACAGGAAGAGGACATTGGGTAAAAGCTAAGGAAATCTAAGCAAACTATGGACTTTAGTTAATAACAATGGCTCCTTAGTTGTAACCAATCTACCATACTAATTAGGCAAGATGTAATAATAGGGGAGGGGACGCAGAGTATATGGACCTCTCTATACCGTCTTCTCAAATTCTCTATAAATATAACACTTTTCTAAAAAATAAAGTATCAAAAAGATAAACAGAGGGAGGCGGTAGCCAGCACACCCCAGCCCCCCATCCTAGTGTAGACAGTGGGGGGGGCTGTTTGGGAACAGCAGAGCAGGCCCCCTGACCCCACACTGCTGCCCAGGACGACGAGGAGAGGACGACACTCAATCTCCCAGACCTGAAGGCATTGAACGGGGTGGGTGGGCCCACCCAACCGTGGCCCACTGGCTGTGACCCCCATTCAGGTCACAAAGGCAGCCTCCATGCAGGGTCAGGGAAAGGCTGCAAGAGGCCAGACATGTTTTCAGAGAGGCCCTTTGGTGATGCAGTCGGCACATGGATGCGGGAGCGAAGCCACCTGAACTCAAAGCCTGGGTCTGCTACTCTACCTGTGTGAAGGTAAGCAGCCTTCTCTGAGTCTCGGTTTTGTGATCTGTAAGAGAGAGATGGTAATAATAGAGACCTCAGTGGGCTGAAAGATTAAATTAGATACTACGAGCCAAGTGGCTGGAGCAGTATGTGTTCAATGGGTATAAGCTCTTATTACTCTCATGGAAACATAAGCCAGGGAAAATGTGCCCTCCCTGACTTAGCTGTCATCATGGGACAGGACACTGGGGGCCCAGGAAGCAGCCCCTACATGGGCAGGGAAGTGAAAGAGAACAGGCACATCACTGGTGTGACTGCAGCCACGTGGGAATTTGGGCAAGATCAGACTGGAGCACAGCTGGGCTCAGCCACAAAGCCAATGAATGTCAGGATTATGAACTTTTCTAGCGATAGACAAGAACTTTTAAAGCTATGGTAGGCAACTTTTTCTGTAAAGGGCCAAGGAGTAAATACTTTAGGTTTTGTGGGACAAGAGACAAAATCAAGGATATCATGTATCCTTGTTATATAACTATAAATAAAAATATGTGTCTATACATATATATAGCTATGCATATTATAGCTACATACATTATATAAAAGAAAGAAAATTGTCCATTAACAAAAGTGGATTTCAAGAAAAGTAGCTAGAACGGTTTTTTTGGAACACCAAATCCGTATTTGAAAACAACGCTTAGGTGAGTCTAGTGCAGTTGTATGGCCAAATTCCACCCCGTCTCAATCGCCAACACCCCTGGGACCGCAGGTTTAAAAATTAAAACAGCCAAGGTAAACTGCGGGATTCTTTGGTCTACAATTGTCAGTGAAATCATCTTCGGCAACTACTGAGTTAGAGCCCAGCTCTCCGGAGTTACTCTCCTCCTCTCCTGTGCCTGTACTTTGAAGTCTTTGGAGTAGTTGGTCATAAAAAATAAAATGAAATGTCCTGTATGGCAGAAGGGGGGGCACCCCAAAGGCTGTTGAGTGACAACTGCATCACTACCATTTATAACGCACCAAGCAGCAAAGCATCACGTGGGCTCTTGGCAACTGCTGTGCGTCAGGGCAGAAAGCAGCAGAGACAACACGTGGACAAAGGGGCGTGGCTGCGTTCCAACAAAACTTTTTTTGTGTACTGAAATGTCCATTGGAAAATGGAAAAACTATGCTTAGCTTCAGGACCCTGCAAAAACAGACATCAGGCCAGATTCTGCTCATGGGCCAAATAACCCACACCTGGTTTTTTTTTTATTATTTTTATTTATCTTATTTTATTATTAGTTTATTGAAATACAGTTGACACACAACGTCACCTTAGCTTTGGGTGTACAACGTAGTGATGCGTTATGCTGTGTTCACCACGAGTGTCCTCACCGCCTGTCACCATGCAACGCTATTTTGAAACCGTTGACTACATGCCCTGTGCTGGGCCTTTCATCCCTATAATGCCCACTGATCTTTTAAAGGATGGTCCTACGTAAACACTGAATCTTATCAACTCATTAGCGAACAACATACCTAAAGGCTCTTCTCTCCACGTTCTGGGGCTGATGGGCTCTCTGTCTCTAGGGTTTGGGAAACCCTTCCAAGTGTTTCATGCGCTGACTGGTACCGTTTGCGGCACCCCACCCCTCCTTCGATAGCAGGTGCTGTGTCAGATGGCAGCAGAAGGAAACTCAGAAAAATTCTTACCACTCTAAACTGAGGGGATCCCAGGCTCCTGCCGCCATTAAGAAAGAGCTTCTTTTAGCTTCATGACTGTTGCCAGAACTTAATGAGCTCAATTCAGTTGCTATAACCGACTTGTACGGCATCCACGGACGATGCAAGGTGTTACACTAGATGGACGCTCTAGGCGCCCAGCCTCCAGGAAAGGGACTTGCAATGTGTTTGAGGAGAGTGACATGTAGACCACTGAGGATATAATACACTATAGTTCCAGGTTGGGAAGGACAGGTCCGACAGACTTCTACAATCAGACTGGCTGAAATCACAGGGTTGACCTCAGTTTACACTGACAGTCTCTAGCTCCTCCTCTTAAGGAAGTGGGCATTCGGTTGGGTGCCCAGTTTAGTCTCGTGCCTATTTTTCCAGGGTAGCTAACAGCACCCTCTTTACTCTCAACGGCGTCTGGCTGAACACCAATGAAATGGTCATCCTACTATTTAGCCTGTTAAGGGAGGTAAAGAACTTAAGGTTCTGGACATGCCTGCAAGTGTCTGCCAGGCCTCCAGGACAAATAAGAGGGGGAATTTCAGCACTTCCCAAAAAAGATTGGGAAGTGCTGAAATTATTTCACCACAAACATAGTTGTTAGCCTTCCAAGAGCAGACCAGACGCAGACAACACCGTTCAGTACATCTGCCCCCGCCCCTTGAAACAGCCCAGACCCTTCGAACAGTCCTGGAGAGCAGTGACATCAAAGCTCGAAAACCCTTTTACCCTTGAAGTTCTGGCTCGACATTGGGTGCTCTTTGAGAAACAGAGAGGTTAGAAATGTATGGTGTTGAAGACACTTGGTGTTGAACAACAAGTATGCAAGTCTGGACAGAAGAGAGTTAAAGGTAAACGTCAAATAGTCCCTAGAAATACAGTGCGACTCTGAGCATCCTGACATTCAGTCAGTAAAGGGAGGAGAGGCAGTCGGTGACACTGCTTTGAGCATGTTTCCCAAAGCATGAGCTGGGGACTTCCTGGGGGTGTGGTGAGTACAGATTCCCGATCTCCATCCAGGAATCTGAGAACGAGGTCAGAAGCTGCATCTCTAAGACTCCAGGCTATTTTAATATACAACACATGCTTGAAAGAAACTGATTTAGAAACATGTTTCAACATACTCTGACCATTCTCTTTATACATTTTTACACCACCTCGTGGTTGCTTAATGGGCCTTTTTCCTGAGATCCCTGAACACAGATTTTGATTAATGATGGAATCAATCAATCAGTCAATCAATCAAAGAGAGGCAAAGGGAAGTAAGGGAGGGAGGAATCAATCATGGAGCATCAACCTGTAGAAGAATTCAAGCTGCTCTACAATGAACTGCCCTCCCCCTTAGATAACACAGCTGACTGGGCTCATGGAATTCGGAATGTTCCCCTGGTATTGTCCTGGTGGGTTACAGTCCTCATCCCCTGGTGGCCTCGCCTTCTGCTTGTCCTGCTTGCTCCAGTATGCCAGTATCAAATATCTTTTTCTCTTCATGCCATGATGCAGAAAAGATTGGGAAGTGCTGAAATTATTTCACCACAAACATAGTTGTTAGCCTTCCAAGGTTCTGCACCCAATTCTAAGGGGTGCAGGGACTCCCACAGACACATAACTCTTCCACAACAGCTGTGTGTTATATAATTCAACTCAAGTCTGACGCTATCTACCCAGAGATAGCATCAAATCCCACAGGTTAAGGACTCAGTCCACAACACTGCCCTCAAGCACCCCCCCCCACTTCAAATGCCAATTGCAACCCCAGGGAGTCACCTGTGCTTCTAACTGCCCAGCAATGGATTAGAGCTTCCAACAACCCCCTTCTTGGATTCTATTGATTTGCTAGAGTGGCTTACAAAACTAAATATTTTACTTAGTAAATGAATGGTTTATTATAAAAGAATGTAACTCAGGAACAGCCAGATGGAAGAGAGGCATATGGCAAGGTAAGGAGAAAAGGGCAGACCTTTCATGCCATCCTGGGGCACCACTCTCCCAGAACCTTCCTGTGTTCACCAGTCTGGAAGCTTTCCCAACCCTATCCTCTATAAAAACCCTGGTTTTTATAGAGGCTTCATTACACAGAGATTATTGATTAAATTATTGGCCATTGATGATTGATTCAACCTTGAGTCCCTCTCCCATCCCCAAGGTTAGGGGGTAGGACTGAAAGTTCTGACCCTCTAATCCCACAGCTGGTTCCTCTGGGCACCAGCCCCCATCCTTATGGTTACCTGAGGAGGGGTGCGGGATGCTTTCCAGAAAAGACGTCATCAATAAAACAAGAGATGCCTTTATTGCTCTCATCATTTAGGAACTTTCAAGGGTTTTAGGAGCTCTGTGCCAGAAACAGGGACGAAGAGCAAATATATAACTTTTATTGTCACAAACAACAATTATAAATTTAATGCATCCCTGCTTGGTCTTTGTTTCATGTGCTTAATTTGTCATTGCTTTTTAATTTGACCTAGGTATTACGCTTGATATTTGTTGAGTGCCCATATGGATGAGGCCCTTCTGAGCCTCCTGTGGAACAGCCCTCAGGAAGCATAGAAAATGCTTTTCTATGTTTCCACTGTTGCAACTTATTCATAACTTCTATTGCAAATTACCAAAATTTACGCAATCTTTTCCCTACTATCAAGCTTTTAGGTTGCTCCTGATTTTACTTAAAATAGATAACACTACAATGAACATCTTCAAGTATATGGCTGTTTTCTTTCTATTGAATTATTTCTTCTCAGTGGGTTTTACTACTTTATGTGACCACGGGCAATGTTCAGTTTCAATATATGCATTGCAAATTAATGTACATTTTAATGGGGTTGAATATTTTTTGTGACAATATGGGTGGACATTGAAAGCAGTATGCTAAGTGGAATAGATCAGACAGAGCAAGACAAATACTGTATGATCTTATTAATATGTGGAATAAAACAACAACAACCCAACTCACAGGAGATAAGAGCACACTTGTAAGTACCAAAGGTGGGGGGAGGTGGAGGAGGGGAACTGGAGGAAGGGGGTCAAAAGATACAAACTTCCAGTTACAAGATAGGTAAGTACTAGCAATGTAATGGACAGGACAGCTATGGTTAACCCAGATAGATGATGTACAGGAATGTTGCTTAAGACAGTAAATCCTAAGAGCTCTCATTACACAGAAAAAATACTGGTTTTCTTTTTTTCCTTCTTTTCTTTTTATTATATCTCTATGAGAAGATGGCTATCTGCTGAACCTGTTGTGATCATTTCATAGTATATGTAAATCGAGTCATCATGCTGTATGCCTTAAACTTATACAGTGATGTGTGTCAATTATTTCTTGATAAAACTTGAAAGAATTTGTCATTGTTGAGTTCGTTGGGAATATAGATTATTCCCCTCCTACCATTTACTGAAATTTATAAAATATTTATGTGGCTTCTATAAGTTTAAAACCAAAGGAAATTAAAACAAAAACAAAAAAACCCCAAAATATATGACTTTTTTTTATAAATCACAATATCACACGTACACTCCCACTGGTTGATTTTGGGTGGAAAGTGCTTTCAGTTTGCTTGCTATTGAGTGGGGCTGGGAAGCAATGTTGTCATATCCACATGTTCTTTGCCAAAGTCCAACCATCAACACAAGGCTGGTTTATCACCAGAACGGATGGAAGGCTGTGTGTCTGCCCCATAGCTTCGCTTCAGAACAGGCTGAAGCTCGCACAGTAATCTGATCTGAACACCTGGATCTTACGCCTCCCTCTTCTCCCCCTGCTTTCCTTCTGAGTTCACTTCTCCGGGCCAGGTTTCCTGGAGGCTTCTGAGGTGTCAGCAATAAAAAGGAAAAGCACAGGGTTGGGGGTGGGGGGACCGGAGTGGAGAGGAGAACAGGAGAATAGAAAGTGCTGAGACGCTGCTTTTGCAGCCCACCCAGCCCAGCCGGTGCATGGCTGCAGGCAGTCTCACCGGAAGATCCTAGAAGCCAAGTCATTTCAAACCTTTCAGTTCTTGCAAACAGTACGGCCCAAGGAGAGGAAATGCATATGGCTTTTCCCCTGAGAGAATCAATTTAGGGCCGATTTGCCCTTTTGAGTCACCCCAGTGTGCTGCCAGATGTCTGAGGCTATATTTAACCTCACCCCCAAACCCAAAGGTCAGCTGCTGTCAGGGTGGGTTGCTCAGCCTAGGAATCAGCCAGCATTGGCCTTTCCTCTCACCCGCAACGGGGTCAAGCTAGGCCAGAGCTGCTGGGAGGCCTCGGAAGGATATTTATTGGCAGCGATGCCAGAGGCACTCCTTTTTCCAGAGCGAGGCCTGCAGCAGGCTAGCAGACATGCCCCAGCCTGTGGTTTTTCCCCTGGGGAAAGAGAAAGACAGCCATATGCTCACTTTTTGTGGGCTTCCGTAGCAGAGTCAGAACATATGTCAAGGGAGTTACGGAGATGCTGCCCGTTTAACACAGCCTTTGTCCACACACTTTTGGGAGAACAAAAAGCCCTTATGAATTCAACGCACTTCCTCACACCCGCCGGACACCAGCCAGCCCCTTGACGATTCTACCAAGCAGCTTCTTTGTGGACTGGAGAAGACTGTGGGCCTTTCTTCATCTCTTCCAGAGAGTGAGGGCCAAATGTTATCTATCACCATGGGCGATAGCCTAAAAATATGGGTTATAACTGTACCAGTTTTTTAAGTTAGCTGTAAAAAAAAGAATTTTCTCAGAGTGATGAATATTGCAATGGTAAGTGGTGCTGTCTGCCTGGTCCTGTGTCTACAAGAAGACAGATCCACATTCACATGATGAAGACCTCACTCAGATATTCGAACATGTGTCTTGTTGGATGTTTTTAAAATTCCATGACTCTAAGGGAAAAAATGCCCAACTGTCACTGTGTGGTACAATTATAAATTAGTTTTCTCTTTCTTCCTATTAGACATATTTTCCAATGTTCTAGGAAAAGCATTTAATACCTTTATCGTCCAAAAGAAGGAGCCATGTTGTTCTGGCACTGGGACGGATCTACGTTACGCTATGCAAATGAGTTCACTGAGCGACAGGTGCATTGTTAATGGCAGGCATGGCGGCATCACCGCCATGAATCCTGCAGTTGGAATCCAGCGTCAAGAAGCCTTCTACCACATGGGTAGAGTTGCCCTCCCTCAGGAATATGCCTAAACCCGAAACCGACCGGCCCTGGAGCTAGATATGGAAGCAGAGGCTGGTGAGGTATCACTCAGCCGCACTTACAAGTCCCATTATATGCAGGCTTCCATCAACCTTCGTAAAAGTTTGAGAACCTCTTTCTCCAAAGAAGACATCCAAATGGCCAACAGACACAAGAAAAGATGCTCAACATCCCTCAGCATCAGGGAAATAAAAATCAAAACCACAATGAGATACCACCTCACGTCAGTCAGAATGGCTAAAATTAATAAGTCAGGAAACAACAGATGTTGGCAAGGATGCAGAGAAAGGGGAACCCTCTTACACTGTTGGTGGGAATGCAAACTGGTGCAGCCACTCTGCAAAACAGTATGGAGGTTCCTTAAAAAGTTAAAAATAGAGCTGCCCTATGAGCCAGCAATTGTACTAGTTGGTATTTATCCAAAGGATACAAACAGTGATCCAAAGGGGCACCGGCACCCCAATGTTTATAGCAGCAATGTCCACCACAACCAAACTATGGAAAGAGCCCAGATGTCCATTGATGAATGGATAAAGAAGAGATCACACACACACACACACACACACACAGAGGGGGGGAATATTACTCAGCCATCAAAAAGAATGGAATCTTGCCATTTGCAATGATGTGGATGGAACTAGAGGGCATTATGCTCAGTGAAATAAGTCAGTTAGAGGAAGACAAATATATGATTTAACTCATATGTGGAATTTAAGAAACAAAACAAATGAATATAGGGGAAGGGAAGGAAACATAACATAAGATAAAAACAGAGAGGGAGACAAACCATACGAGACTCTTGACTCTAGGAAACAAACAGGGTTGTTGGAGGGGAGATGGGTGGGCAGAAGGGATAACTGGGTGATGGGCATTAAGGAGGGCACTTGAAGCAATGAGCACTAGGTGTTACATGCAACTGATGACTCACTCAATTCTACCTCTGAAACTAAAATTCAGTATATGTTAAATTGAATTTAAATTAAAAAATGTTTTTGAAGTTTGATGAGAGTTTAATGAGAGTTATCATCAACCAACCAGTCTTGGCAAAGGGGTTTGGGAACAAGATTTGAAGAAAAAGAAAGGGAGATAAATGGGCTGCCTTTAGCCCATCTTGTTCTGTCTCTGGCCCATAAAAGTGGCCATTGTCAGAAATCATCATGGGACGTGCCCCAGACTGGTTTAGTGAGTCATTTTTCCAAAGTGTAGTTGCCTTGAGCACAAATTGGGGGCAGGGGACAGAGTAAGTGTTTGGATCTTTCTAGGTAATCTATTAAATCACATAGGCTTCAAATAGGAAGCTAATGAGAATATTCCCTCTTGTCAGCTCCCAGCATTGAGCCTTAATAGCATATACTGGACAAAGGAATATTCAGATACTTAGTGAAATAGAAATGGTCACTTGGTAGCTCTTTATTCCAACATTTTTCTAAGGATTTTCATGTATTCAGTCATTTCGAACAGAGTATAAGCAGAATTCCCAGACCCTTTGCCATGAGCGTTTCCTAAGGGATTGCAATTTACCACTCAATGCACCCAGGCAGCCTTGAAGGAGGACCTGAGTTAAGTGGGAGTGAGCGGGAGCGGGGGAGTGCGGAGAAGCAGGGCTCACAGGCATTGTTTGGTTTTGCAGCCAACAGGTTGGATGGTAGCTTTTGATCCCAGGATCCAGGCTGGGACAGTATGTTTCTGGAACCAGTATTTGCAATGGCTACTTCCTGATCTTTGGAGTGCGACTAAGGGATAGGACCCGCCGCCTTGCCTTTGCTACAGAGATTTGCCAATTCCCCAGATTCCTGAGGTTCCCTTAGTGGCTCTGTCCTGCACTCCTGCTCTCCTGAGAGTCATTCCTGGGGGCCCAGCCTACAATCCCACTCCTTCAGAACTTCTGACAACTTTGTAAACAGCTAATGCTCTGGATTAAATCCCTTTCTACTTAAAATAGCTCTAGTGGATTTTGTTACCAGCAACGGAACCCCAACTCTCAGTAGAGCTATCCTGAATGCCCACCACATACTAGGTTCTGCGCTATCTGTGAGAGTAGAGACATTAATTCATCTGAATAGAGCACCTTCTATGTGCCACAGATCACTCTGATATCCCCTTCCTTCGTAGACCTTATTGGTGATACCTACATTTGGATATGTGTAAAAATAATGACAGATGGTACATTACGATGCAACCAGTTAGTGTTGTAACAGGAGATCTAAATACAGTTATGGAGGAGCAGAAAAGAGAGAGCAAGAGTTGGATAGGCTTCAGAAGTGGGGTTGCACACCCCCTCCATGTAAGACTTCCATCAGCTGCTGCTGGGCCTGCTTCGTTCCCTGCTTGTGCACCTACTGGACCTTACCCCTTTCCTCTCCAGCTGGCTTGGTCTTCTCATGATTCCTCACGATTCCTCACCTCTCTGTCTTTGCTCATTTTAATTCCCAAGACCTTGAGTGTGCCTCTTTGCCCACCAAAATTGGCTTTCTTGTTCATCGCTACATTCTCTGAATTCCTACAGCACTTGGGGGCCACACTCACAGTTTCGTGCTCAGTCTCTGTCACGTGGGGCCTAGATAGTTTGTCACTGTCACCAATCTGCTTACTCAGCTTCCCTGGCCCTTGGAAACAAGGGACTATTCACTAAGCATGTGGCAGTCGCTGGACAAGCGCGTGGATAAATTTGATTTGCAAGTAGCCTCCGCTCCACGATCCACCTGCTTATTCTCAGGGCCCTCACCCTTGCTGTTCTGAAATGAGATCAACAGAAACAGAAGTTCAAGGAAGACGGCAGAACCGGTTTAAGAGTGAAGAGAGGAAAAGAAAGGCAGGAAGAAAGGTTATGTAATATGCAAGAAAGCAAATGAAAAAGGGAAAAGAAAAAGTACTTTGCACCTGTCTGGCTCAGTCAGAAGAACATGTGACTCTTGAACATAGGCAACAACTTCTATGACATCGGCCAGAGCAACCTTTTTCACGACACATCTCCAAAGGCAAGA